>NC_081308.1:30038846-30340865 GCF_030435805.1 Mustela lutreola | reverse complement strand
GCTAAATACAAAATATTTACAGAGGCATTTCTTTAAAAACTATTGTTATTTTGGGACCTGAAATCCAAATGCATCTTTTTCCCATTTTTCATTCTATTTCCAAAAATTACCATTAAAATAAATTAATGTTGTGTCTCTTTTCCTCTCTGTACATTCTAAGTCACAAGAAATGACTATAAGTAGCTAGCACATGGTACAGTCTGCACTGTCTTATGGACACACATTGCCGTATTCTAATGTACTCATTATTGGTTTGTTAATGTTTTAATAGTAGTAGAATATGAAAAAATTGTGACTGTGAAGATAAATGGATTTAGTGTTGACAGTTTGCTCAGAGGTAGGATCTGTCAGATGCTTCTCTGGACTTGCCTCTCTAGAGTTCAGGAACTGATTTACAACATTTACGGTGATTTGAACATAACCTCCTCCAAGGACCTACCCACACCATGTTACAGTACCCATCCCCACCTCACTCAGACCCAGTGGTGTTTTCACAAAGTTAGAAGAGTGTATGTAAACCCAGTGAACACTGAAAAATGTGTCTTTAGCTGATCAATCACCCAGTATTTTTCAGGCCATGGGAAAACATGTGAAAGCTCCCTCTTAAACAGTGGAAGGCCTTGGTTGTCTTATAAAGATCTATGGCAGCTACTGCTGCTTCTCAGAGAATTTTTCTCCATTCTCTCTCCCCTCACCATTGCAGACCTCATGAGATATCATCTCATTCCCTCAGTTCCATCTGGCTGCCATATACCTAAGTTACACTTTTAGGTCTGGCACCTTGGGGTTGAAAATCTGTTTACATAGTCTGACTCGCTTCTCCTCAAGATGCAGCCTCTTATATTCTTCCACTGTCTGTACTCATTGCACTGCCATGAACAACTAACGCTCTGGTCCGAAGCTAAAACCTGCCCTGCTCTTTTGTGAGTGAGGAAAAGGCATAACAATCTGCTTTGGCTTTAGTTGTTTTAATGGCAAATTCACATGATTTTTGTGATGCAAAAAAACAGAACAAAACAAAACCAAAAAAAGCCTAACCTGGATAGAGTGGAGTGCAAATATTCGTCCAACTGCAATATCAAAACAGTGAAGTTAATATCAAAAACTATAAAGAATTTTTCTAGGATATGTCCCTGTAAGTGAAATTATTGGATGAACCAAAAGCAAAGGAATAACCATAAATTAAATGCAGATATTATAATGTCTTTTGTATACAAATCATGGTTTCTCTAAATCTGTAGCTTTTTATACTTAAAATAAATTATTTATTTAATATCTCATAAATTTATTTATTGTCCTGAGAAGATAACTAGATCATTTTATATTCAAAATAACAACATTACCTAAGATGGGATTTAATGTTTATGACTTTTTCAATAGGTAAGGATGTAAACAAAGTCATATCTCCTCTATTTTTCAAATTGATTACTTAAGGCCTCCTATGTCCTTATTAGCAGTTCAGCCAATTTCACCTTTTTCAGGGCTTTAGTTAGCATTAACCAAGAAAAAAAAGAGTTTACTTTTTCCAAAGAATCTATTATTTTCCCAGAATCTATCCACATAGAGAACTACAAAGTCTGATTCTAACATCATTGTGTTGTTGCCATATGGAGTCACAGGAGGATGCTGGTTCTTTGATGGTTACTTGTCCACTGCTGAGGTGAAGCTTTTGGTGGTTTAGATCCTTTTTGGGACACAGGGGTACCCTAATCTAGGAATCCAACTTTACCTTTGTGTGTGTGTTGTGGGAGGCAGTTCCTAATGTCACATTCATATTCTCAGTCCTTGTTCTTTAAAGTAATATGGGACTTCCTCAGAGACTGAGCACCTATTTACTAATTTTATGATACAAGCCCAAGATATTTCCTTTGAATAAGAGTGCACTGATAAAAGTCTCCTAATATGTTTCATGAATAAATGATTATCTTGTTGTTGTTTTTTATCTTAAGTACAAAGAGAACTTAGACACATAGGAGTCATTCTGGATCTGGACTATATCGGGATTTTTGTCTAATTATTTCCCATTTTTTTAATCATTGCTTCTCCCACAGTTAATTTGACAATGACCAGATGATGCACCTGTAAACTGGTATCATAACAAACACAAATCTTTCCTGGTAAACATTCATCTCCATGGTGAACTGGACCATAATAGAGTAGCCTATTAAGTATGCATTGGGTATCAGTTGGCTTGCTTTACAAAGACAGTAGAGAGTGTTAGTTAATTTGAGTAGTTGGTTGAGAAGAAATAGATTTCTTACATGAAATCATGGTACATTAAATGATATATAAAGTATGACAAGACAAAACAAATCTGAATGGGGAGACACAGGTTTCCCTACATTGATTATCTTTCACTTAAGATACCCTTCACTCGGGTGCTACCCCCCCCGCCTGTCTCTCTGCCTACTTGTGATCTTTGTCAAATGAATAAATAAAATCTTAAAAAAAAAAAAAAAAAGATGCCTTCACTCAGGGGAGGAGTCAAAATGGCAGAGGAGTAGCAGACTGAGATGAAATCAGGTTGCAGTAGTTCAGCTAGATAGTTATCAAACCATTCTGAACACCTACAAAGCCAATGGAGATCAAAGAGAGGAAGAGCAGCAATTCTAGAAACAGAAAATCAACCACTTTCTGAAATATAGTACATGTGGAGAAGCGAATCTGAAGTGAAGGGAAGATAGACACTGGGGGGGGGGGGGTGCAGCTCCCAGCAAGCAGCGGAGCAATGTAGCACAAAATTCAAACTTTTAAAAGTCTGCTCCACTGAGGGACATGGTTCCAGAGGCAAAGCGAGGGTGGAGCCCTCATGGGGACAGTGTGGTCTCAGGTCCCATGAGGTCACAGAAGGATCGGGGGTGTCTGAGTGTAGCAGAGCTCGCAGGTGTCACAGTGGGGAAGCTAGCTACAGAGACGGAGCTGAGGAGTGAGCTCTCAGCTTGGGGTTACCTTAAATTGTGATCTGTGGCACAGTCGGACCACTGCTCTTTGAGCAGGAATCCCACAAGTGGCAGATCTAGAGAGACTCACCTTCCTCAGCCGAAGAGCAAAGTGACAGGAATCTGCTGGGATAGGAGACTCCAAATGGGGCTGTGCACCAGAGAGAGAAAAGTGTGAAGTGTGGTCACAGGCTGGGTGAAGACAGAGTGCGGCCAGAGACCAGGGAAACAGGAGTGATTGAACACTTTTCTCAGAAGACGCACTGAGGAGTGGGGCCCTGAGCTCTCAGCTCCTCCAGCAGGAGATTGGGAGGCCGCCATTTTCATTCCCGTCCTCTAAGGCTCTATGGGAAGCATTCAGGGAAAAAAAGTTCCTGAGAGTGAATTGGAGCATATTTCTTATCCTGGCCCCTAGGAAGGGCAGAGCAATTCTGCCTCTGTCAAAGTCATTTGAGAATCACTGCAACAGGCTCCTCCCCACAGAAGATCAGCAAGAACATCCAGCCAACACCAAACTCACTGATCAAGTAAAACAGTGGAATTCCAGAGGAGGGGAAAGCAAATATGGAATACACAGCTTTCTCCCCATGATTCTTTAGTCTTGCAAAGTTAATTAAGTTTTTTTAATATTATTTTTTTTCTTCCTCTAATTTTTTTAAAACTTTTCCTCTTTTCTCTTTTAACATTTTTAAAATAGTTTATCTTAACAATGCCTTTCTTAAAAAAATATTTTTAAACCTTCATTATTATAGTCATATTTTATCCTTCACGGTATCTAACTTTATTTTTTGTGTACAAGTAGGATTTTTTCTTCTAAAATATTTTGTGATACATTTTCTTCTAATAGATCAAAATATACTCTACATCTAGAATAAGCTTTGTTCTAGTCTCCAGCTTGAACAAATTCTTTCCACTTTATTTTTATTTCTTTTTCCAACCAACTTATCTTATCAATTCCTTTTTTAGAACATTTTTTAAATTTTCATCTTTACAATCATATCCCATCCCTTCATCATGTTTATGCTTATTTGTGTGTGTGTGTGTGCATTTTTTTTCTTTCTTTCTTTAAAATTTTGGGAGGTAGTTTCTTCTAAGAGACCAAAACACATCCAAAATCAAGTGGGTGGCTATGTTCTATCCACCAGTCTAATTAATATATATCTTTATTGTTTAATTTTTTTTTAATTAAAAAAAATTTTTTTAAATTTCTTTTTACTCCCTTTCTTTATCCCCCAGTTGTGGGTCTCATCTGATTTGGTTAGCATACATTTTTCTGGGGCCTTTGCCACCCTTTTAGTATTTCATTCTCTCATTCATATATTCTTATCTGGATAAAATGACAAGGCAGAAAAACTCACCACAAAAAAAAAGAACAAGAGGCAGTACTGATGGCTAGGGACCTAATCAATATGGACATTGGTAATATGTCAGATCGAGAGTTCAGAATTATGATTCTCAAGGTGCTAGCTGGGCTCAAAAAAAGGCATGGAAGATATTAGAAAAAAGCTATCTGGAGAAATAAAAGCTCTCTCTGGAAAATGAAAGAACTAAAATCTAACCAAGCTGAAATTTAAAAAGCTATTAATGAGGTGCAATAAAGCATGGAGGCTCTAACTGCTAGGATAAATGAGGCAGAAGAGAGAATTAGTGATATAGAAGACCAAATGACAGAGAATAAAGAAGCTGAGCAAAAGAGAAACAAACAACTACTGGACCACAAGGGGAGAATTCAAGAGATAATTGATACCATAAGACAAAACAAAATTAGAATAATTGGGATTCCAGAAGGAGAAGAAAGAGAGAAGGGAGCAAAAGGTATACTGGAGAGAATTATTGGAGAGAATTCCCCTAATATGACAAAGGGAACAAGCATCAAAATCCAGGAGGCACAGAGAACCCCCCTCAAAATCAATAAGAATAGGTCCACACCCCTTCCTCTAATAGTAAAACTTACAAGTCTTAGTGACAAAGAGAAAATTCTGAAAGCAGCCCGGGACAAGAAGTCTATAACATACAATGGTAGAAATATTAAATTGGCAGCAGACTTATCCACAGAGATCTGTCAGGCCAGAAAGAACTAGCACGATATATTCAGAGCACTAAATGAGAAAAACAAGCAGCCAAGAATACTATATCCACCTAGGCTATCACTGAAAATAGGAGAGATTAAAAAGCTTCTAGGACAAACAAAAACTAAAAGAATTTGTAAACACCAAACCAGCTCTACAGAAAATATTGAAAGGGTCCTGTAAGCAAATAGAGAGCCTAAAAGTAGTAGACCATAAAGGAACAGAGACAATATATAGTAACAGTCACCTGACAGGTAATACAATGGCACTAAATTCATATCTCTCACAAGTTACCCAAATGCAAATGGGCTAAATGCCCCAATCAAAAGACACAGGGTATCAGAATGGATTAAAAAAAAAAAAACACCATCAATATGCTGTCTACAAGAAACTCATTTTAGACACAAAGATACCTCCAGATTTAAAGTGAGGGGGTGGAAAACAATTTACCATGCTAATGGACATCAAAAGAAAGCTGGAGTGGCAATCCTTATATCAGATACATTAGATTTTAAGTCAAAGATGATAATAAGAGATGAGGAGGGACACTATATCATACTCAAAGGGTCTATCCAACAAGAAGATCTAACAATTTGAAATATCTATGCCCCTCACAGGGGAGCAGCCAAATATATAAACCAATTAATAACAAAATCAAAGAAATGCATCGACAACATTACAATAATAGTAGGGGACTTTAACACCCCCCTCACTGAAATGGACAGATCATCCAAGCAAAAGATCAACAAGGAAATAAAGGCCTTAAATGACACACTGGACCAGATGGACATCACAGATATATCCAGAACATTCCATCCCAAAGCAACAGAATACACATTCCTCTCTAGTACACATGGAACATTCTCCAGAATAGATCACATCCTGGGTCACAAATCAGATCTCAACCAGTACCAAAAGATTGGGATCATTCTCTGCATATTTTTGGACCACAATGCTCTGAAGTTAGAACTCAGTCACAAGAGGAAATCTGGAAAAAACCCAAATACATGGAGCCTAAAGAACATCCTACTAAAGAAGGAAAGGGCCAACCAGGAAATTAAAGAAGAGTTGGAAAAACTCATGGCAAAAATGATAATGAAAACACAATGGTTCAAAATCTGTGGGAAAAAACAAAGGCAGTCCTGAGAGGAAAATATATAGTGATACAAGCCTTTCTCAAGAAGCAAGAAAGGAAAAAAAATAAATAAATAAAAAAGAAAGAAAGAAAGAAAAAAAAGAAACAAGAAAGTTCTCAAATGTACTACCTAACCCTAGACCTAAGGGAGCTGGAGAAACGACACCAAAGAAAGCCTAAACCCAGCAAGAAAAGAGAAATAATAAAGATCAGAGCAGAAATCAATGAAATAGAAACCAAAAAAACAATAGAACAAATCAACAAAACTAGGAGCTGGTTCTTTGAAAGAATTAATAAGATTGATAAACCCCTGTCCAGACTTATCAAAAAGAAAAGAGAAGGACCTAAATAAATAAAATCATGAATGAAAGAGATCACAACCAACACCAAAGCAATACAAACAATTATAAGAACATATAATGAGCAACTATACGCCAGCAAATTGGACACTCTGGAAGAAATGTTTGCATTTCTAGAGACATATAAACTACCACAACTAAACCAGGATGAAATAGAAAACCTGAACACACCTATAACTAGTAAGGAGATTGAAGCAATCATCAAAAATCTCCCAACAAACAAGAGCCCAGGGCCAGACGGCTTCCCAGGGGAATTCTACCAAACATTTAAAGAATTAATTCCTATTCTCCTGAAACTGTTCCGAAAAGAAAAAAACAAAACAAAAACAAAACAAAACAAAACCCACTTCCAAACTCATTTTATGAGGCCAGCATTACCTTGATCCCAAAACCAGACAAAGACCCCATCAAAAAAGACAATTACAGACCAATATCCTTGATGAACACAGATGTGAAAATTCTCACCGAAATACTAGCCAATAGGATCCAATAGTACATTAAAAGGATTATTCACCATGACCAAGTGGGATTTATTCCTGGGCTTCAAGGCTGGTTCAACATCTGCAAATCAATCAATGTGATACAATACATTAAAGAAAGAAAGAACAAGAACCATATGATACTCTCAATAGATGCTTAAAAAGCATTTGACAAAGTACAGCCTCCCTTCACGATCAAAACTCGTCAACGTGTAGCAATAGAGGATACATACTTCAATATCATCAAAGTCGTCTATGAAAAACCCACAGCAAATAACATTTTCAATGGGGAAAATCTGAGAGCTTTACTGCTAAGGTCAGGAACACGGCAGGGATGTCCAGTATCACCACTGCTATTCAACATAATACTAGAAGTCCTAGCCTCAGGAATCAGACAACTAAAAGAAATAAAAGGCATCTGAATTGACAAAGAAGAAGTCAAACTCTCACTCTTTGCAGATGATATGGCACTTTATGCAGAAAACCCAAAAGAATCCACTCCAAAACCGCTAGAACTTGTACAGGAATTCAGTAAAGTATCAGGATATAAAATCAATGCACAGAAATTACAGTTGCATTTCTATACACCAACAGCAGGACAGAAGAAAGAGAAATTAAGGAGTGATCCTATTTACAATTGCACTAAAACCATAAGATACCTAGGAATAAACCTAACCAAAGAGGCAAAGAATCTGTACTCAGAAAACTATAAAGT
Source organism: Mustela lutreola (assembly GCF_030435805.1). Classification (NCBI taxonomy): domain Eukaryota; kingdom Metazoa; phylum Chordata; class Mammalia; order Carnivora; family Mustelidae; genus Mustela; species Mustela lutreola. The sequence goes on along the minus strand of NC_081308.1, from coordinate 30,333,169 downwards.
ACTCATGAAAGAAATTGAAGAAGACACAAAGAAATGGAAAAATGTTCCACGCTCATGGATTGGAAGAACAAATACTGTGAAAATGTCTATGCTACCTAAAGCAGTCTACACATTTAATGAAATCCCTATCAAAATACTGTCAATTTTCTTCAAAGAAATGGAATAATACTAAAATTTATATGGAACCAAAAAAGAACCCAAATAGCCAGAGGAATATTGATAAGGAACACTGAAGTTGGTGGCATCACAATTCCAGACTTCAAGCTTTATTACAAAACTGTAATCATCAAGAAAGTATAGTATTGGCACTAAAACAGACACATAGATCCATGGAACAGAATAGAGAGCTCAGAAAGGGTCTCTCAACTAATCTTTGAAAAATCAGGGAAGAATGTCCAATGGGGAAAAAAACCAGTCTCTTCAACAAATGGTATTGGGAAAATTGGACAGCACATGCAGAAAAATGAAACTGGACCATTTCCTTACACTATACCCCAAAACAGACTTCAAATGGATGAAGGACCTCAATGTGAGATAGGATTCCATCAAAATCCTTGAGGAGAACATAGGCAGCAACCTCTTCGACCTCAGCCACAGCAACTTCTTCCTAGAAACATCTCCAAAGGCAATGAAGCAAAGGCAAAAGTGAATTATTGGGACTTCATCAAGATCAAAAGCTTTTGCACAGCAAAGGAAACAGTCAATAAAACCAAAAGACAACTGACAGAATGGGAGAGGATACTTGAAAATGACATATCAGATGAAGGCCTAGTATCCAAAATCTAGAAAGAACTTATCAAACTCAACACCCAAAGAACAAATAATCTAATCAAGAAGTGGGCAGAAGACATGAACAGACATTTCTGCAAAGAAGACATTGAAATGGCCAACAGACACATGAAAGAGTGTTCAACATCACTCGGCATCAGGGAAATACAAATCAAAAGTACAGTGAGATACCACTCACACCAGTGAGAATTAACCAGTGAGGAAATGACAGATGCTGGCAACAATGAGGAGAAAGCAGAACCCAAGAAGGATCATTCCTACACTGTTGGTGGGAATGCGAGCCAGTAGAGCCACTCTGGAAAACAGTATGGAGGTTCCTCAAAAAGTTGAAAATAGAGCTACCCTATCACCCAGCAATCGCACTACTGGGTATTTATCCTAAAGATACAAATGTACTCATCCAAAGGGCACGTGCACCCAAATGTTTATAGCAGCAATGTCCACAATAGTCAAACTATGGAAAAAGTCTAGATGTCCTTTAACAGATGAATGGATAATGAAGAATTGGTATATATATACACAATGGAATACTATGCAGCCATCAAAAACCCCGAAATCTTGCCATTTGTAACGACGTGGCTGGAAGTTTAGGGTATTATTCTAAGCAAAATAAGTCAATCAGAGAAAGACAATTATCATATGATCTCTCCGATATGAGAAATTTGAGAGCCAGGGCAGGGGGTTGTGGGGGTTAGGGAGGGTAAAATGAAACAAGATGGGATTGGGAGGGAGACAGATAATAAAAGGCTTTTAATCTCATGAAACAAACTGAGGGTTGCTGAGGATTGAGGGGGTAGGGATGAGTGGCTGGGTTATGGACATTAGGAGGGTATATGCTATGGTGAGTGCTGTGAAATGTGTAAGCCTGATCATTCACAGACCTGTACCCCTAGGGCAAATAATATATGTCAATAAAATTTTTTTTGGTTTGTGTTAGTATCCATATTTTGCTTACACAAAGTGAGAGTGGTAGGTATGGTTTTTTTTGGTTTTGTTTTCTTTTGTTTTTTTTTAAATAAATGTTGTTTAGTCTCAAGGTGGAAAGAAAGGGATTAGTAATGCCAGGGGAAGAAAAAGGGTGAATGGATGGTCAGTCCTGAGCTGAAGCCTACTAGCAGGAATAAAACAAAAGGCAATTAGTAGTTTTTCACCTCTTGTTCCCTGGGCATAATAGAGTTTTAGGCCTTGTAAAAAAAAAAATTAGTTGGGAATAATGAAGCCATCTTGATGTTCTGTCACTTTCAGATGACGTAAAATAGAAACCTCAGCTTTATTACATAATTGTGTAGCCTTAGGTAAGTAACTTAATCTTTTCTTTTAAGATTTTATTTATTTATTTTGATACAGAGACAGAGAGAGATCACAAGTAGGCAGAGAGGGAGGCAGAGAGAGAGGGGTAAGCAGGCTCCCTGCTGAGCAGAGAGCCCGATGTGGGGCTCCATCCCAGGACCCTGGGATCATGACCTGAGCTGAAGGCAGATGCTTTAACCCACTGAGCCACCCAGGCGTCCCCAGTAAGTAACTCAATCTTTACGCCACCTGGTTATCTCACATGAAAAGCCATGCTCACACTTATCTCTGTGTGGTTGTATTCATTCAGTAAGTAAAAAGTAGGTGCAAAACACTTAAAAAATGCTAGCAGTTGATAGGCGCTTAATAAACCCTAAATAATAATAACATTAACAAAATGATTGCAATGAAATCTGTTTTGGAGCAATCACATCTTTCAAACTCCAGGTCATTAATACAAGTGTGTCACGACATTTAAATCTCTGGCATTCCTGGACCAGCTAGCTGAGCCATAGCCACAGTATCCTTTCTCTATCCCAACCTTCTGGCCAAACATGACAGTACACTGTTACAGGATCTTACAATGGAACTTGTCTCAAATTTAAATAAGGTACCAAAGAGAACAGATATTGGGACGCCAGAGCGAGGGTGACAGAGACTCCCTCTTCCAATCACTTGATTTACAAAGAATATAAAGTAGGACCGGTTCCATAGCTCTTAAACCCCTCAGCCTGGTCAACAGCATAAAAATAGACCTATAATAGAAGCAGCATTCCTTAAAAAAAAAAAAAGAAAGAAAAAGAAAAAGAAAAAAGGGAGTAGCTTTCTATGTTCAAACTGAATTAAGCCTGAGCTACAGAGAAGTTTTAATGCTGACTAAAATTTGGAGTTTCGATTACTGTATTGCAGCTGGACATTATAATCACTGAATTGAGATTGTATTTGCCACCTAAAGTGACCATGGGACTCTCTGAAAGTGAACAGATACCCATGAGGTCTGTAAGAGATATCAATAAAGACTAGAGGAAGATTACCTCACACTAAAAATGTTTAAAGAGACCTTGGAGGAAGAAAAAAAAATAAGTTGCCTTTTTGCTTCCAGTGTTTTTTCTTGTGGTAAAATACACATCATGTAAAATTTACTGTTTTAACCATTTTTATATGTACAGTTCAGTAGAATTAAATGCATTCATAATGCTGTGCTACCATAACTACTATTGATCTTCAAAAGTCTTTTCATCTTGTAAAACTGAAACTCTAAACCTATTAAACAATAGCTCCCTATTCTTCCTTTCCCCCTCACCCCTGGCAACCACCATTCTACTTTCTGTAAATTGCCTTTTGAATCATGTTTTTAAAAACAGCCCTGTTACCCATAAGTGGTGGAATCATTTTCAGCTCCTCATTCTTTAGTATCCACATATCTGGGCTGTTTCCAAACAGGCTTTGCCTTTTTTTCCCCCTATATAATGCTTTTTCATGCTTTTTCTTCTTACGGAGACATTGTCAAATAAGTTATTTGGAGTATAGTCAACTCTAACCCAATTTGGACTAATTTCTCCACTTCTGATCTATTTCTGTTTAAAGCGCTATTAATGATTACTACCAAAATTATTCTCATTTCTGCACATAATCTACTATCTTACACTTCTGATTGTTCCCAGAAGGGATGATAGGAAGGCAAGAAACACCTTACAAGACTAAGCATGCAACATTAGCAGATATGATGAGGAACTCGGGCATGGTTGTAAAAACATTTGGAAGAGTGAGGGAAAAATGGAGCAGAGACAAAGCCATTCAAATGCTTGGCTTAAACAGTGCAGTCTAAGCGAGAACAGAGATCAAGGACAGAGTGAACATTTTGTACTACAGATTCCGTAATCGCACGTTTGGATTTTGTAGGACACTCCTCATTTTTAATATTTTGGCTGGTTGTTTCTTTAAAACAGTTAGCTGGTCTCCTAAATTTGGGTTTGATGACTTGTTGGCTGGCATGAATCTGGCTTGGTGATGGCAAAAATAGCCCCATATTCAGTAAAACAGCAGTAGGAACATTATCCCCAAATATGCAGAGTTTCCAGTTTGGTGAAATTGCTCACATCCAAGTGAAATTTGACTATACTTCAGGGAAAGATGGTTCTACATATTTCCTGGGGAGAGACAAAGATATTAACAAGGATTGGATGTCATACAAATAATACAGTATGAGCCATGCATGCTGTGTGTGCATGTGTGTTTTTTCAGACAATGTGATTCACTGCTTGTTTATTCCCAAAAAGAGACAGGATGTGGATCATGTGAGAGACTAAATATGACAACAGCAGAAGAAGGAATGAAGAGGAGTAAGATTTTTTTAAACAGGAAAAAGCAAGTCATGTATCAATACTTTAGAAATGTCTTTTGATTGTCTTTACTTCTCTCTTTTTCTGTCTATTTCTTTCACTGAATTTAAAGAATAGAAGTAAACATTGAAAATCATCAGGAAAACATGAGTTTAAGAGGATAGGATAATGAAAGTAGAAGGATGAGGCATGGAATAGCTGAGAGTCTTTTGCAGCGGGCCTATCAATGATTAAAACCACACCCTTTAAAATAATTTCTATTTTAGTTTTGCTGACTCCAAAGCACAATTTTAATATATTTATTTTTTCTTATATTACTTAATCTTGCACTCAGAAACTTGAACAAAGAATGAAAACCAGATTTGTTTTTTCTTCTAAAAGGAAGCTTGTTAGGTGGCTGGGTTTTGGACATTGGGGAGGGCATGTGCTATGATGAGTGCTGTGAATTGTGTAAGACTGATGATTCACTGACCTGTACCCCTGAAGCAAATATTACATTATATGTTAACTTTTAAAAAAGGGAAAAAAAAGAAAATTTAAGCCTTTGTCAATTTTTGACGTGAATAAATTAAAATTACTGCCAAATAAGAAATAAAAACAAAAATAAAAAATTACAAGGAAGCTTGTTTCTCTCAGAGAGAAACGTACTCCAGAAAAGCCATGAACAATAGCAGCACACATCAATTGAGTAATATTAAAAAAAAAAAAAGAAAGAAAGAAAGAAAGAGAAAAGAAAAGAAACACCAAAGCACACAGAACACATGCAGAATACATGCTCTCTGTACTGGGCACACACAAAGTATTAAAACGTATGACCAAAAAGTGAAATGAAAGTGATAGTAAATTGGTAAAGAGATTCCAAACATTTTGAAAAAACTTGCAATAGACATTGGATAGAAGAATATATTGGAAAAATGTACTTCTCTGAATATGCCTACTGATTTGCTTTATCTGTCTTGCTTTATCAAAATTGGTGATATCTTGTCAAGAAATAATACAGGGTTATCAGAAATCACAGCTTCACTTAGTTCACAGTAGGGCAATGGTGTCAAAACACAGAATGGCGGTGTCAATCACCTTGATTCTCCGCCAGCTATGAAAAATCGGTCTTTGTGAGGGTTACTAGCCAGTCTTTTGGTCATAATTGGCAATTCATATATATATATATATATATATATATATATATATATATATAATTGCACTTTTTAAAATTTCTTAAGTAAATTTTACTTGCCTGCCATTTTTATGCTCTCAAGCATGCCAAAAATCCTATACCCACTCTCTCTAGACACCAGGTGCCCAGGGTCAAGTTTCACACATGCCATCTTTCACTTACTTTTGTTTCCACAGGCGATTTCTGTTCTCAACACTGTTCACTGGCACACCATTTTTTGTTTGTCGATTTGTCAGTTAAGAAAACTATGTAAGAGTTTCTAAAATCTGATAACTGGGTTGGCTAAAGATAAGGAATTTAAAAGGAGTCCAGAGCAAATCTCAAAGTGGCCAGAGTTTAAAACCCCAACAATGCAGCTTCATCCTCTTACTTTACTTTACTTCCAGGCCTGTGACTCTCTGTATTTGATGGTCTTTATCACTGGGGATTAGCTGCCCTTTTGTACTTTGTTCTGTGCTGTACTTTCAGATGACTTCGATAATTGAACTTCTGCCTTTTACTTCTAGGTGCGTAGCAATTTATTTGCATATCGTGCAGCTGCATAAATGCCTCAGAGTGAATTTGCAGGAAGCCAAGGGTCACTCTTAGTGTTCCTCGGTCTTAGAAGTTGTTTTTTAAGGTGTATCTGAAGAGGGACCAACATTTATCTTCATCAGTCAATTAACATATCATCAGAATCTTGGGACTGAACTGAGAATTACAGCTCTCAGAAGTAAGACACCATTTAGAACTACTGAGTCTAGCATACATTGATTCCAGTTAAGGTCCACAATGCTAATGGCTCCAAACTCAATGACAGTTAGAGCCTGCTGAGAAGTGGCCATGAATGAAATACCATTCACCTTGGCAGCAGGTAATGTGTTGAAGGGTAGGGCATAAAGTAGTGAATTTTTATTTACTTAGCAGCTGCTTTGATACCACTACTTGTAGTAGAAATTGAGCACTAAGAGACCTGAGAAGATGATGTCGCTGATGTTTCTCAAACTTGGACTGATACACGAATCACTATGGATCCCAATAACGATACATTCTGATTCAGTAGGTCTCGGGAGAGGTCAGGGCTCTGAATTTCTAATGAACTCCCCAGTGATTCCAGCCCTGGCGGCAAGTCTGGATCACACTTTGAGTAACAAGGATTGAGAGCACTGGGGATGAAATCTACTGAATGAGCAGATGGGGAGAAGAGGGTTGGATATGGATCTATGGTGAGGCAAGTGAGACATGGAGGGCTTTACTCTTCGTAGTGTAATACTGCTTACTGGTGACTTCTCAAGTAGTCCAAAAGATTAATAATTCAAAATTATATACAGTGGTGCTATTTGATGTATTTTTCGTGGTAACTGGTGAATAAGCTGGCCTTTGCACATAGCTCGGTTAGGGGTAGATTTAAGCATTCTACTGGATGCAGAATCAGATATAGAAAAGAACAGAAGCAAGGATTGAGAAAAGGATTTGGGGCTCTAAAGGATCATAAAATTAGTGATTTGAACAAAGTTTATCTAAATCTCCCAGGGAAAAGAAGGCCCTAGCCAACATCTGGATTATAATAATATAATAATTATGATTAGTGCTTACCATATGGCAGATAGTGTACATTATATAAATCACCTCATTAATTCTTACAACAACTCAATGACATAGGTATCACCCTATTTTATAAAAGAGGGAACTGAGGTTAATGGTATGTCCAAATCCATATAGGCAGTAGGTTCTAGAGTGAGTATCTTAACCTTGATCTGGCTAAATCAAAAGCAATTCCCATTTTTGCTTACTGAAGACCAAAAAGATTAAAAGAGTGTATGTGGGGTGGCGTGGGAGGTAGGGAAGGGGCGCTGAAAAAGGTAGGCTAAAGAAATTGAAAAAAAAAAAATGACTCAGAGAATGACAAAAAGCAATGATCCTCATATTGTTCTGATATTTCCGCCTGTATTTGTTTGAACCTGAATGAGCTGACATTTTGAATTTTGACAGACTGCTGACAAATCATGCAGTACTACTCAGTCACTTCAGAGACAAATTTTAAAAGGTGAAATCTAGAGGTGAGAGCCACACTGAAATACAATTCCTAAGAGGATCTGTTTTCCACTAGCCTCAATCCCTTAGCAATGTTGACATTTAAGACCACCTTTTGGAAATTCCAGGGAGAAATAGCTTAGTTGCATTCTTCTTCTTGGAAGTATGAGTATAAATTGCTCCAGGTACCCTTTCCACTTAACCTTTTTTTAAATTTCAGCCTTACCTGCAATTAACTTTGAGCCAACACTATACTAGAGATTTACGAATGTGGGATTCATTTTTTTCCAGTTGCAAATGTGAGTCCTTCAGTTCACAAGAAAGAAAAGGGATCCACACTTTCTAATGAAAGAGAACTCTCTTACACTATAGATATAGTCTATAGTCTTATAGTCTATAAGACTTTTAGTCTATAGTCTTATAGTCTTTAGATATAGTCTCTATCAGAAGACTTGGGAAGAGCTCCCGGCTACAACAACTTGGAGACTGTTTATACTACAAAAAATAAGCGCATGGTAAATAATGGAACAGTGCAATCATCATGGATGAAACTATTTTTGAGATGAGAAACTTACAATGTTGTGACCAATTTGGGAAGGGGGGGTTCCCAAGCAGGCATTTCTTAGAATTTTCCCATCAGTCTCAACTGTCTTCATTCAAATGCCCAGGGGTAAAAGGCCTCCATGAAAAATCACAAAGTACACAAAGTTGACTTTAGCCTGAAATCTGAAGTTACAGAGGAAGCTCAGATAACAAGTTCCAAAGAGAGCATGGAAAGGGTGAGTAATTTCCAAGGGCGATTCCTGATAATAATGATTCCATCTCTACTCTAACTTCACTTGGCTTGCATTGAAGTCAACACCGAAATCATAATTCAACACTCATTCGCTTCAAGTTCTGCCAAGCATATGCTAAACCTGCTCGTCTTATCAAATATTCAACTATTCAGGGAAACCATTTCTGAGGCTTCCAGTGTCCTATTTTCAATTTAGTCCTCCAGCACGGGGCGCGCCAGGAGAGATGTAGAATTGATGTACCATGTTGGTGGTGGTGGCCAAGGACAAATGAAATTCTGCCAGAATGAGAATATGTTGATAGGCATGCACTTGCTTCTTGCTTTGGGGTAACCAAAAGCTTCAACTTGTAGTTGTAGAAACAAAATGTATAAAAATGCAGTCATAAGGTGCTTGGAGTGCTTACACCTGTTCATTTATCCATAAAACTGAAAGTAAATACAAATAAAATATAAAAATGGAGGAAGTTTTGGGCCTATAAGTGATTGCTGCTAAGGAAAGAGATGCTTGAAAAAGATGGAAAAGGCATTTAGAGTTAGTCGCACTGGGAATATTGTAATTTTTCATGTACTCCTACCTCCTGGGCATCTGATTCATGCTTCTTTCATTACAACAAACATTTATTTTAAAACTAATCATCCTTTAACTCCAGTGGCCTCTTGTGTTTTCACTTCCAAGATGTATTTCCTTTATCTGTGGATGAATAAATTATTATGGCCACAGGTACCATTATGAAACAACAATCAACTTGAAATCTAAACATCAACACATAATGTGAATAGCAAATACGTTATTATTGACTTAAATCTAACTGATTCAACAGTATCATACATTTTTAAATTGGAAAAGACATTAGCAAATGATGGAATTTAAATTTTGGGGATGTGCAATTCTTTATCTTCATCAATATTGTTTTTTATAAAAGCAGAAATAGCGATTATTAGTAACAATTCTTGTGATAACTCTAAGCCAAGAACTTTGTCGCAATGCAACAAGAAATCTCAGTAATGCAATGCAGGATACACCATAAACTGGAACTCTCTTGGACCTTATTAATTTTCATAAATAGCATGCAGGTCTCATTATATCATGGTTTCATTCCCATCAGAATCCTTCTGGTGTGGAAGTCAAGAATGGAATTAGGGTAAAGTGAATAAACCACCAAAGTACCCTTTGTTTCTGATTTTTAAAATATTTTGCCAACATTATTATCTGTGACACTGGAAAAACAGTTGATGTGTGTTTCTAATCTTTTAATCGTTGCTTCATCACTTTCCCCTCCTTTCTATTTCCTCCTTTCTCAGCGCAAGCAGGTCTAAACCTCTATGCCACATCTGTATGTGATCCCAGTGCCAAAAAAGCCTTAGTAACAGCACATTAATTGTTGTACATCTCAAATGGCAAGCAAATGCAGAGATGTGCCTTTGCTGACAGACTGAGCAGACATTTACTCCTCTTTGTTCTCTTAAGACACATTCAAAGTCTGGAATGTGCTCCTCCTTCCTGTCTCTTTCAAACCCTCTACCTCCCACCATAACACTTTTTATTTTTCTGATGAACTTCCCACTCTCTTCCCTCTGACCTCCCTCTCACATTGCTGCCCCACTTTTCTGGCCTGATTCAAGCAGGGGGCTCATTTTTTCTTTTACTTCGGGGGCTAGGGAATGACTCCTCCCTGTCTTTCCCTGGCTGTACATCTCACACAGAGTCACACATTGAAGTTCTGTGACTCCAATTTTCATGGAACTCTTATAGCATGATATAGAGTTAGGGCCTCTAGCCTTTGCCCCCCCCCCCCGAGGCCCAGGGAGAGGGGTGACCAGAGTGCCATGGTGTCCCAGGCTAGGGTCAGGTGAAAGAGGGGAACTCTGGCCTTTGCATGACACTGTATAGTACAGGGCCAACAAAGTTATTGCTTTTAAGAGATTTCAAGTAAATTCTCCTGAGCTAAGAACTCTTTCTTTAAGGTTCAATGCAGATATCATTTCTCAGATATAAGTTCATTTCAATCCTCATTTCTACTTCCCTCCTGTATACACACACACACACACACACACACACACACACACACACACACTCCTTAGTTGTCACTTCCTATCCCACTCCCAGTCACTTAACTTGTTTTTTTATTAGTTTTCATTCAATGTTTACTAATTGTTGCAATCCTCCACACTACTTTTTCCATCCTTAGAGTAAATGTAAGTCCACCATCCCTTATATAAAACTTTTTGAGCTAGCTGTGTTGAGAAATTCAAACTTTTTCAGATTTTTAAAGGATACTCTGGTGCAGGGATGCCTGGGTGGCTCAGTCGGTTAAGCAACGGTTTCCAGCTCAGGCTATGATCCCATGGTCCTGGGATCAAGTCCCACATCAGGCTCTGTGCTCAGTGGGGAGTCTGCTTCTCCCCTTCCCTCTGCCTTCCACTCTGCCTGCTTGTGCTTGCTCTCCCTCCCTTTCTCTCCGGCAAATAAATAAATAAATAAATAAAATCTCTGTGTGTGTGTGTGTGTTTAAAGGATAATCTGGTGAATATACTGTAAATTTAGATAATACCCAACAGGTTCAGTGGCTGCATATTTATTCATGCTAAGTGGGTATAACCCAAAACCATAAATAGCCTCACATCAGTCTGGAATTATTTTTTCCACCAAATGAGTTTGCTACAAACTTAGGAAAACAACAACAACAAAATACTTTGTCTTGAAAGGTTTTCATGTTTTAAAAGAAGATTAAGGATGGTAGATCTGTACTATGTTGTGCAAATTCTAAAAATGATTAACAGAGGAATGGAGTATTTCAGGAGAATTTCCGTGTTTGTAGTTAAAAATGGCTGATTTTTCCAATGTTGGAGAAAATACAGAGAAAATTTTGTAGGTAGTATAAAGAAAGATTGGATTCACTCAAGTAAGCAATTGAGAACAAGCCAGAGAAATGAAACAAAATAAGTGTGTGTGGCTGAGGTAGGGGGGCGGTGGGGGGGGGGGAGGGGAGGTGAGGCAGGAGGAGGGCAGAGCAGCTAGGGAGCTAGGAAGTGGTGAAGGAAAGAAATTCAAATTAGAGGAAATAAAGATAAAGAAAAATATCGGCTGACTGGAGGTAAAACTTATTAAAGGTAGGTTATAAAACTTGGAGAAAAAAGAGTTCTTTATAACTTTGAGGTCAAGAAATTTTCTTAAATATTATTTGCAAATGTACATTTTAAACCCACAAACATAAATCCAGGTAAAAGAAAAATAGCACAGTCCTGGTCATCCATATTAATCATCCAGATTTTCAATTTTTCCGTGTTCCATTCGTTTTCACAGAGAAGCACTTAGACTTCTTCCTCCTTCGAAGGTTGGGAGATCAACCTTCTGGTTGGGAGAAGCTTATGGGAAGTTAGAGGTTAAGGAGCTCAGAGTGTTCTAGGTATACCTTTGTAAGGGCAGTACATAATTGAGAGGTAAGGGGGGAGTCGTCAATTTTCTAATTTCCAAGTGTGTGAAAACCATGGTCTTTTATTTCACATTGGGTTGATTCTTATTCTTAAGTCATTTGACACTAACTCGATTGTTTCTTCAATTAAAAATGTTGCTTCGGTCAAAATGTGGTCAGCTCTATGGAAAGATGTGGTTACAAGAAAAGAAATTGTTATCAACAAGAGGTATGAAATCCCACAGTGCCCACTGAGCCACCCAGGAGCCCAAGGACAGTGTTTCAATAAAAGAGAGTAGTCATTTCTTTCATTCTTCAGATCTGAACCACTATTTTGGGTTTCTACCAAATTTTCCAGATGGTGAAAGATCTGGGAATATCCCCGTCCACAATGATCTATTCAACAATTGCCTCTTTTATAGGAAAAATGGAAAGCAGTCAAAGAGATACAATAGACAACCCGCCAGACGCAAGCTGCACTAGTCAATTACAGAACCACAAAGTCAATTTCAAGGGGTGTTTATTCCTCACAGATAGAAAAACAAACAAACAAAAGAGTGAGTGAGTTTCCATAAGAAAAAAGCTCTAGGTCGTATTGGGCTGAATCTTCAGTTGGGAGCGCACAGTAGGTGCTCAATAAATGTGTGCAGATTAAGTACTTTAAAATAAGCCACTTTTCCTATGCCAGGCCCTGGGCTAAGTCTTGCGGGGTACAAGAATTAGTTAATACCCTGGAAGGAATTCAGATCTGAGTCGGCGTAGTGCAAAGCTGAAAGAATAAAGGTTTTCGTCAACGCGCAAAAAACAGAGTCCCAGAGAAACCAAGTAAGGTTTACTTCACATTTTGCAGGAGCTCTCGCACTCATTTTAGCGCCTGCGTTCCCTGAGCAATTGCCCTTTATAGGGGGCGCAAAAGGAGGCGAGCCTCAAGAACAGAGCGGCGGCAGGATTGGGGGAAAGTTAAGAAATGCGAAAAACTGCGGGTTCCTCGGTCTGAGTTCGTCCTGGATTTGAAAAGAGGACTATGCCTTTTGTCACTCTTCGCCTTTCTCCAAATCCCCCGGGAGGAGAAACTGGCTGGGGGTGGGGGGCGGGTTTACATCAGAGAGACCCACAGACAGTAACGCTCTTGGCTACAATGGCCACAGCCCAAGAAACCCATGAATCCACAGCTGACGCCTTGCAGAAAAGGACCCACCCAGGCTCGCTAAGAAAAGGAAACCCACGTGACAGAGGAGGGTGGGGGTGGGAAGCGAGGCGACCCCGGAGCAGGAGAGGCCAGGGGCGGGGCCGGAGACCAAGCTGCTGCAAGAAACTACCCCACAGAGCCGGTCCGGGGCGAAGGGCTCGCTCTGGGTTCCGCGCGTGCCGGACACTGTGCAGTAGACTACTCTTTCCGAGCGCGACACACACGAGGGTCAGAGAAGAGGGAACCGTTTCGCTTATTGGCAAGGGGCGGGGCGCGCGCTAGCCTCTCTCGCCGGGAGCCAGAGCTTGACGCCGCCGGGGTGCGGACCCACCGCCCCGCCCCGCTCGGCACCGCCTCCTGCAGCCCGGGGAGGGGCCGGGGCGGAGCTAGCCTGGCCGCGCCGGGGCGGAGCGGGCGCCGGCAGAGCGCGGCGCGGGGCTGGCAGCGAAGGTCCGCGGCGGGATCGGTGTCGCTGCGGCTGCCAGAGAGCCCCCCCACCTCGGCCGGTAGCCCCCGCAGACCTACCTTCGCGGCGCGCGGCGGCTCCGCTGCTTCCCTCCGAAGGAGGTCCGGCTCCCCGCTCTCCGGACCCGCCTGGCGACCTCGCCTCCGGCGGGGCAGGGGGCTGCGGCGCCCGGGGCATGGCTTCGGCCGGCAGCGGCATGGAGGAGGTGCGCGTGTCGGTGCTGACCCCGCTGAAGCTGGTCGGGCTGGTGTGCATCTTCCTGGCGCTGTGTCTGGACCTGGGGGCCGTGCTGAGCCCGGCCTGGGTCACGGCCGACCACCAGTACTACCTGTCCCTGTGGGAGTCCTGCCGGAAACCCGCCAGCCTGGACAGCTGGCACTGCGATTCCACGCTCAGCAGCGGTGAGGGCCCGGCGCGCCGCGACCCCTGCCTCCCACCCCGGACTGCCCGGTGCCCCACTGCCCGGACGGCCACCGCCTCTCTCCCCGCCTTCTGTGTCCCCTACCCTCGTGCGCCCCGCCGCATCCTGACTCTTTGCGGACCCGTGGGCTTCAGCCACCTCCCTGCGATCCACCCCTCGTCTCTCCCCGGTCCTGTCGCCAAAGCCAATGCGACGTCCCACGCCCTCTCCGTCCCCCCGGGGCCATTCCTCGGGCTCTGGAGTAACACGTATGCTGTTTGGGGTAATTGATATCATTTAAGGCGAGAACCGCGGGGCCGTGTTAGAAATGCAACGCCTTCCACACTCTCGTTAAAAAAGAGACGAGCAAACCCGCCCCAACTCCACCGAGACGTCGTGGGTTCTCGGCTCGGTCTTCCCCACTCTCTTCTCCTTTCTCTCTCAAGGAGGAATTTGCCTGAGTTTACCTCTCAGTGCCCACGTTTCTGCCGGCTCTACTCCACTTTGTCCGGTTTTCCCCAGGGAGTTTCGCTTTGGGTTTTATTTCCTTAAATTTTTGACGGCTGTGGAGAGTTGGAAGAGAGACAGGCGTAATTTCCTTGCCTTTTTTGGTGGCACGTCGTTGGTTGTGAGTTGCCCTTCTTTCTCTCGCTCTCCAAATACCTCCTCTCTCCTCCAGACCTTTCTTTTCTCCATGAGCTACTTACTCACAGATGCCTGTAAAGTTGTGGCTTATTCAGCTACCCCTGGAAGCTGCGAACGGGTGGGGTGGAGGGTGGGGAAGAAGGTAGTCACCCCCTGGGAGGGGGCTTTATTCTCTCCTTGACCCCCAGTTGGCTTCCTCTGCGCCCCAGTTATGCTGTTAGCAGAAATCTGCCAACTTCCGATTTCTTGCAGTAAACGCTTTTCCTTGCTAATCTTGATTCTTCAGCTGCTGGTGTCAGTGCAGAGAAAGGGGAATAAAGGGAGAGGACCTGCCCGTGATTTTACACTTACCCACGCGTACCCCTAAGAAACTGATTAAATTCCTTCGTGACAGTCTGTCTTCTCGGGGACTATTTATGAAGCTTTACTGGAGACGTTTCAAGTTCCAAGAAAGTTGAAATAGCACAAATGCCACACAAACCTGATTTACTTTTGTCTTTGGTTTCTTGTTTCAAGAAAGATTAGTTCACTTGGTTAAGTTTCTTCCATAAATTTGATTTTCTGTTTACAAAAGGCTGCTTCTTTGATTTTACATCAAAATTCCTATTGATGGGATTTTGTCTTTGTTGCTTAATTCACTGTGGAGGGGACTGGTTGGCAGCAGGAGGTCAACATTTAGGTCTTTTAATTCCTTCAGGGTTTGTTGTTTACAACCAAAGATAAAATAAATTGGTAAGATGCCTTTCTTCAGTAACCAGGGGATCCAAATAAACTTTGTAGAAAATATCTTTTCTTTCCCCTCTCCAATAGAAATGGAAATTTATGTAGGAATGCCAGCTTCGGCATGTCTCCTTAGCAACGGCAATCTTTTGCCCCTTTCTCCTGTCTCCTGAAATAATAGTCCCCTGATTGCATAAAGACTTTTCAGATAGGTTCGAGAAACCAGCCTCTACTCTTTTCTTTTCAGACCCAGATCCTTTTCTCTTGGCCAGGAATGTGGGGAATGGGGAGAAGCCAACACGAGTTTGTTGAGCAGTATGCAGTGTTTGCTAATCTCTCCTTAATTGCCTCCATACCCATTTATCTCAGCTTTTTCCCCCTGTCCAGGCAAGGAAGTAGGTAGGGAGACTCAAGCTTAATGCAAAGGTAGTGATAAAAGGTCTCTACGAAGTACAAATGGGAGCCAGGGACAGTTTCTGGGTTTTCCCCCCTAAGCCCGTTATCGTACCCTTCTGCTTAAACTCATGCCACAGCATTTATTTCTATTTGGGTTCCTGAAAATCAGCTTCAGTTCTATTTTGCTTAAAATAGTTTTCATCCCAGAAAAAGTGTAGTTGGTGAGCAAATGATGTGGGAGGCTTAGAGATGGTTTTGTTTGAGGCTAACTGGAACAAGTTCTTGACTTTCTTTATGTAGTAGCAGTTCATTTTTCCTCTCCAAGGCGGTGGGTGGGGGGTGCAGGAGGAAAGGAAACAAAATATGGAAAATTGCTCTATCTCCCCCACTTTACAAAATGTGCTTTCTTAAAATGTTCTGTGAACTTGAAGCTTCTATCCACAAATGTTTTGAAACGAAGAGGGAAGCTTGAATTGAAACGAGCAATCCTTTTTTCTTGCCTGTTCCAGAGGGCAGGCAGCTTTTCTCAGTCTGTTTGCGGTGTGGAGTAACAGAAAGCAGGGAGGGGAATGTCTTCTCTGAAGATTTTTTAAGAGATCCACTTCATTGTCTCTTGAAATGAATTACCTTGGGAGGAGCCACCAAGGACAGTTTTACTGAAGGCCCTTCACCAGGATCTTCGGGGCTTAATTAAAAACCTTTGTCTTAATTAGAATTAAAACTGCTATGAAGAGGCGAGCTTGTATTTACAGAAGGGAAATTTCAGGAATGTTTCTACTGACGACAATATGTCCTACTTAGGCCCAGTTCCTACGGAAACTTTCCCCTCAGCCATTATTTTTAAAGCTGCATTTTAATTTTGTTACCAAATACGCGTTGTTTGCTGCTTAGAACCCGTTTTATGGTTTTAAGCGAAAGCAGAACCATGCCTTTTGTGTCCTGGTGTATTGAAGGTTGCATCAGCACTTCTAGTACGAACCAGTAATCCGGGTGTCAGTCAATTGTAATGCTTTTCTCTGGTGTCCCAGTTCAGAGTAGGGGGACAGTCCAGGCATTCATCTAAAGCTAGAAGTTTTCTAAAAAGACAAATGAGAAAAACGGCCAATAAACTGTCATTTGCGATGGAAACAAACAATAATAATAATAATAAAGTATGCTTGTTAAGAAGTTTAGAATAGGTAGTACTCCCATGGCTGCCGGCCACAGAATTTCTAAGAATAGTTTTCCCCACTACTGATTTGGGCAGCCTCTTAATACATCTTTAATCAGTTTTTTTTTTTTTAATTGTAGTCGTGTTTTTGGCTTTTGCTTAGTCACATTTAGTTTTGATAACTTTTGTTTAGAATATAGTTGTTAGGATTTCATAGCCATTGCAGAAGAATTCTTAGTGCAAATAGGATTGCTCAAGTGATACAGAATGCTGATGCCCTAAACTTGACATCAAATGTGCTATATAACCTCTAAGATGGTTTTAAAATTTATAAATATGGAGCTATTTCATACAAGGCAGATTCCTTTTTTGACGTCCGTGTGATTTATTGACCGAGCACAAAAGCAAGGACATGCAGATAGCCAAATGAGTGCGTTTTACTACGAGTAATTTTAGGATATAAAAAGTGCATTTATCCATCTTTCCATCTACAGAATATCTATACATCTTTTCTATCCATGAAATACTTGATCAAATAGTCTTTTTCAAGGAATATTAACATCATTCGTGTACTGTCCTAAAAATAGCTTCATTTGTAACATGAGTCACTGGCAGTTTTGAAATGGCAGTGTGTGCTGTATGCTAATAACAGGTGAATATTATTATTTTTTTTCAGCTGACAAGAGGTTCTCTTAAGAGTGCTTTATAGGTAGCTCCTTTTCCTAAAACTAGTAGAACATTCCACTTTGACAGTCATTGTAAGAAAACCCACCTTGGGTCATAGTTTAAGATAAACCAAACTGCCTAAACAACTACAAATCTTAGAAAATCTGAGGTTTAGTGATTCTGAATTCAGATGTATGTCCTTTGTGCATACTTTGAATCCATACCTTCATTGGGAATCAGAATTTCATTAGGAAACGTCACAACGCTACTTACTTCAGGAAATGTTTAGCTTCTTTCCCAAAATATGTTGATACCGATGTGTGTTTACAAATAGTTCTGCAGGCCTGGAGGTCAGACAGTTAGACCCTCTTCTGGCTTCCTGAAAAAAAACATAAGTAGAACAAATGCAGTTTTATTTAACCTACACAACATAGGTGGGTGGAAAGTTATACAAAGAGTAGCACTCAGCACCAAAACTTTCTCAATAAACTGGAGAAAAAACCAAGTATGACTTATTTCACGATCTTCGTGATGATTTTTCTTTTACCATCTCCTAAGACTTTCAAATTCCCAAGACTGACTTTTAAAAAAGATGTTTTAATTTGTGGGCAGATATAATTCCTTTTTTGCTCACATTTATAGAATGATTGTAACCTCCAGGGAACCATTTGGATCAGTCTTTGTCAGCAAAGGGATTTGATGGGTGTGTGAGAAGCCTGGCCTTTCATAAAACATTTCCCAATAAAACCAAAACAAACAAAAGCATATCTCAGGCAATAGATTTTGTCTGCTGTCAAGAATATATTTGAGGAATTTCTTTCAAGTTTCTGTTAATGGTAAGACTACTTAATGAGACCAAAGATACATCCACTACTACTAGATATATTAGTGAAAAGGATTGTAGATGCTTCAGATTAAGTCCCTGGAATATATTACCTAAATATCACAGTAGATTTCTATATGAACTATGCTAAATTATAATGTAATCCTGTAGGAGAGCAGAGTACTGTTGTGGAGAATACAGGAGGCTTTAGATTCAAACTGCCCTGAACTTGGCCACTTAAGCATTCACGTGACCTCATACAATTTAATGGCTTCAAATGCTTTAAATATATAAAAGTACCTGCACATTAGGGTTGTGTTCCTTCCTTATTATATATTCAGAAAAACAAGCCCAAAGTGATTTTTTTTTTTTTTTTTGCAAAATTGAAGACTCCCCCCATCCCCCTTGGAAGGTAAACTCTTTGCATTGAATAATGAAGTATGCTGTCAGTTTCAAATTTAAATTGTGCTACTGCATTACCAAGCATTTAACAATGCTCGTGGTAGATCATGATCACAAAATTACTATCTAATAGCTACCCTTTTTCTCAGTACTATTACAGAGCAAACATCTCAATTATTGCCAGTGTCACAGTAAACTTGCAAGGGAGTTAATGTTATCCCTATATGTTATTGAAGAGACCAGGCATTTTGTAAGTTTACCAAGTTTTCAGTCGGTGGTAGAGGCATTTTTTCCAAGAGAGTGCCAGTTACTAATGCTGGGAAACAAACCACTTCAAAAGTTAGTGGTACAAAACAACAATCATTTTATTATGCTCATGACATCTGTGGGTCAGGAATTTAGATAGGACATAATGGGGCTCCAGGGTGTCTGGGGGACATAGCTGAGGGTGACTTGAATGGCTGGGGACTGGAACATCTGCAACTGCAGGATCTTTTTCTAACTGGGTTTGGCACCTTGGGGGAAATGGCGGAGAGACTGGAGTCTGGCCACTAGGACCAGCCTTACTAGCATGGTGGTCCCAGGGTAGTCAAACTTACTATAGGATGAGTGGTTTTTCCCAAAATGAGGGTCCTAAGAGAACCAGTCGCTGTCTTAACTAGCTGGAAAATCACAGAGGAGCCATTTGGCAGCCCAAATTCCAGGCAAGGAAAGTTGGGTTCCACCTCTTGGTCTTGATGGAGCAACTGGAAAGTCCCATTATAGAAGAGCATGGAGGATGGGAGATGCTGTTGGGCCACTTTTGAGGCATAGAGTCTCACTGGAGTCTAGCTGCCAATCTGCATTCTTACTTTACTGCCTCTGAAGAACAAAGACAACTACATAGCTACTTTCTTGAAGAATTTTCAATCAGGGTGCCTGAGTGGCCCAGTCAGTTACGCATCTGCCTTCTGCTCAAGTCACGATCCCAGGGTCCTGCTCTGCAGTGAGCCTGCTTCTCCTCCGTCTGCCACTACCATGGTTGTGCTCACTTACTCTAACTCTCTGTCTCTGAGCTAAAAAATAAATAAAATCTTAATTAAAAAGGAACTTTGCATCAATTATATAAGTAAAATTTGGCTGGGGCAAAAACTGCCCTTATCACATGGGTTTAATGATTGGTCACTTGTATGGGGTTACTTTGGATATGTAATCAAATGAGCTTAAAAACCTAACCCGTCTACCAATAGAGAACTTCTCCCACTCTCTTTAGGTGACCTTAAGCCATTTTGGTTTATAGTCTCAAATGAGCAAGGCTCAAACTGATTTGAATCTGGGCTATAAGCTGCTACTTCGTGTTGCTGATAAACTTTAGTTTTTTTGTTTTGTTTTATTTTGTTTTTGTTTTGTTTTGTTTTGTTTTAAGAAAGTTCTGTATGAGACAGAGGAGATAGGTTCTTTGTACACAAACACTAAAATGTTAAAATTGAAGACGGGAGTCAAGTTTTGTAGCACTAGAAAGATGTTGGAGTTGCCGAATTATTTTTTGTTTGCTTGTTTTTCCCTTAATAAAAAAATTCTTTTCCTGACAATTGCCCATATATTGAATTACAGAATAATAGCACATTTGGAGTAGAAAAGATTTTTAAAAGTATTCCTGCCTGGGCAAATTTCTTGAATGGATAAGAAAAATTGAGGAAGATACAATGGTAGTGACTCAGTAGGAATTGTACTTGGCTGAACTATTTTTGCACGGTGTGTTTTCCAACTTTCCTGTCACACTGCAGGTAACTCTTCATTTCGGAAGGTTTGCTAAGTGCTCCCAGGCATGGCACTTCGGATTCAGAGGTTAAGTACTACACATGAAATAGATGTCTACTTTTTATAACCATCCAAGATCTGATTTCACATAGAATTTAAGATCTTCAGGTAGACTCATGTCAGTAAGTCTGTGAAGTTTTAGATGTTTCCTAACATCAAATTTACATTGTTCGCATGACTAGTCCTTAAAAATCAGCAAAACTTTTTTTTAAGTTTTGCTATGATAGGATGCTTTAAAACATCTGTTTAATTTTAAAATCATAATTGTAAGTATGTGGAAGGCAGCCATGTAAGTTTCTTAAATTGATTACATGAATATAAATTTCACTAGATCAAGTTTTAATGCATCCTGGCTTTTTTTTTTTTTAAGATACATTTATTTATCGAAAGGGACTGATGTTCCTTAAACAGAATTTCATCCTTATATGTCAAAGTTACTGGCAGTTAAATCTTAACAGTCTTTTCAAAGTATTGGATTATCTCCCTTGAAAATTAGACAAGGACATCTTTCCTTGCCATTTTTTGCTTGTAATTTGTGTGGGTTTTTGAGACACTAGTGTCGGTCATCAATTTTCAAAAAATCTTCAAAAACAAGGCATCCATGGTTCCCAAAGAACTGAGGAAAAATACCTAGATCATTTTTGTCTCTAGCAGCTTATATTAAATGTTGGGGGATTTTAAATGATAGTTTAATGAGCCATATTTCAACATAATGTCACCTATTGATTCTCTTTTCAAAATACATGTTTATTGGCAAAAAGATGTTTAAATGTAGAAGCTGGGACCCATGAGTGACATATCCTCAGTCTGCAAAAGGCTCATCCACAAAAGAACTACAATTTTCATCAAACGGGGGTTTCTTGCTCTTGTGTTTTAAGGTCCCTAAACCAAAAGTTCATCAAAATGTTGCCATAGTACTTTGTGAATGCGACCTGGCTAGCACCACTAGGTGACCTAAAGAGAGAAATGACCTTTCCCTTTTCCTATCTTGTCATGTGTGCCCAAAGAGTTAACTTCATTAAAACATATTCATTGATTTCATACAGGGTGTAGGCATTATCCTGGTACAGAATTAGCCAGTTTGTGTGGCACCACTGTGCTAGTTAGGGACAGCAAGGTGATGAATGAAACACTTGCTTTTAAACAACGAAATCATATAAATGTACAAAGTAATGTAAAGGGGGAAATAAAAGTTCAAATTTGGCAGGGGATGGAAGAGATCGCAACTAAAGAAGTTTGCTAACAGGGAGCTGCTATCTTGCCAATTTTATCCCTCCTCCCGTATTTACTAAGAAGGTATCTCAGTACAGATCGTGGGTGACTGGCTACCTTCCGTCTACCCTTTGATTATTATTAGTTACTCTAAATCCATCACACAGAAGATTTTTAGTTGAATAGAGGAAGGTCACCCACTCCTAGTCCTGGTGTGGACTTTCTTCTTCCTGCTTTTCCAGATAACCAAGTTGCCTAAATTGTAACCTTAGATCCCCCCCCCAAGAGTGGGGAAGATGTTCAGTATAACAAACTCATCACAACTTTATGGAAATAGTCCGATCAGAAATTACTACTGAGCCTGTACCCTTTAGATAATATTAGTTACCATAAAATGCTATTGAAATATTTCTAACGTAGTACATGATAGCAGTGATGGTGTGTCTTTTTTTTTTTTTTTTTTTTTTTTTGGTCCAAATTCTGCAACATGCTTTAATTGCAGGGCATTTTGCCAAGCACTGTATATAATGGTCTTATTTGGGGGAAAAGATACCATACGTTATGATATTTAGATGATAAATTGCATTTTCACCAAATTTCTAAGATAGAATTCTGTGAAGCAGTTGAAACAACCCTTGATTTGTTAAAGAAAAAGAGATACATATTCATCTAACACCACACAGAATAATTCAAATTCAAAAGGCTTAAATGAAATTGTCTGGATTGAAAATTAGTAACCTGTCTGGTACTTTTGGACAATCAGAATTTTCCAGAATTTTGGTAAAATCGACCTACATTTTGGTTATTAAAGAGTTGTTGCATCACTTACTTGCATGGTTTCCTAGTATCGTATATGTGCTAAAGTCAGGTCAGTGCTGTGTTTTTGATACATTTTTTATTCATATGTTGGCCTGAAGAGTAGGACTCTAAGTTGTATCATTGCAACTTGATTAACAAGGTAGGTGCTTCTCTAATATTCCATTTCACTTTGTGCAGCACAGTGTACAGTGTCTATACTGTCATTTTGTAAAAGACACATAGTTGTTTGCTTTAAATATTTGTTTGCACATGAAGAACGTTAGATTTGATATTAGTTGATTCAAAACACATGGTCATTTTAATTATTGAAATTGGAATCAGAATTTTTCTTTTGCCTGTCTTTGTCTCTATATCTCATGGAGTGGTAGAAAATTAATGCAACACTGGTAGATTTAGGTCAGAATGCAACTTACCAAAGAAAAAGTTTAAACTCCCTCAGTAATGGCTTCAGTTTTCCATTTCATTTGCCATATACAGATTGAAAAAGTGAAGTGTATTATTTGATAACTCTGGAAATATTTTGGCTGTTAAGTCTATAGTTACCT
Source organism: Mustela lutreola (assembly GCF_030435805.1). Taxonomy (NCBI): domain Eukaryota; kingdom Metazoa; phylum Chordata; class Mammalia; order Carnivora; family Mustelidae; genus Mustela; species Mustela lutreola. The sequence continues at coordinate 30,310,119 of NC_081308.1, read as the reverse complement.
TCCTTTTATACAAATTAACAGCACCATTTTGATTCATTCTTCATACATGAGGATATGGGCTTACTGTCCAAACCTGGAAATATGTAGCATTAATCTCAAAATCCTAAATTACAGTTGATGAAAATAATTCAGTGCATAATTTCTAATAAGATGAGCTAGTCAGGAAAAAGGCATGGTCTTCTGTGATTAGGTCAGCAGTGTATTAGAGAATTAGGGTTTGAAAAGTTATTCTGTAACTGGAGCTTGTTTCCTCCTCAACAAATACAAGCAGTCCCAGTAGTTCCCATTCCTGATGATAAAAATGGAATTGGCAATAATGAGTTTGCACCAATATAATTAAAATTAATTTAAGTGTTTTGCTATACATATGCCCAACAAGTGAATAAAAGTATTTAGAAAAACTGAAGGTGTTCTGGGGATGAGTGAAATGATCCAGCTTCTGTGGATTTAGGGAAGATTTATGGATGACCTGTGAGGTGGTGTCAAGGTGATAGGAAACCTCTTCACCCTGTCACCTCTTCTAGGTGGAACAGTAAATGATTTCGATTGGAGTTATGGATATCATTTTGGTTAATATACCTGTCTTTTAGGGAATTCAAAGGTGAAAATAAAAGTGTTTGGCAAATTTGAATGGGATTATAAAAGTTCATTAAAAATCAGTATTTTAGGGGCACCTGGGTGGCTCAGTGGGTTAAGCCGCTGCCTTCGGCTCAGGTCATGATCTCAGGGTCCTGGGATCGAGTCCCGCATCGGGCTCTGCTCAGCAGGGAGCCTGCTTCCTCCTCTCTCTCTCTCTGCCTGCCTCTCTGCCTACTTGTGATTTCTCTTTGTCAAATAAATAAATAAAATCTTTAAAAAAAATCAGTATTTTAATTTGTGATGAGAATTCTAAAACAGTGATACTCCCATATTAAAACATTAAGATACATTTAGGAAAATACTGCCCACCCAAATTGTGGGAGTTGAATTTCTAAGACTAAAAATCTGTTTCTTCATTGCCTTTTAATTTTATCTAATTTCCTAGAAGAAGTGGCAGTTGTGTGCTCAAGGATTTACATACAGTAGAACTAATTTCAGCATATAAACAATACCTACAGAGGCAAATAAATTAGCCAGTGTTTGACAAGTTAAAAGTTTTGAAATGAGGTGGTACATTTGTAGTTCCACTAATGTGGTACATTTGAACTTGTGGAACGTGTGGAAAGTGTATTATCATCAAGATTTTACCTTTCATGAAAATTGGAAGTAAACTTTGACCATGAATTCCCTAAAGGAATGTGAATTCTCCAATTTGGCAATTAGAATGTGGCTCATAGAATTTTCATAATGCAGTGGCAATTTCAGACCAGTCTCATGTATTAGACCGTAAAGAAAGTCAGCACAATTCTGCAGAATACTAAAGCATTTATAGACATTGGAAACACTGGCGCCAGCTAATAAAAATACCTTGAAATAGGACTTGATTTTAGTTCCTGAGTTGCATATTAATGCTGGACTTGATGTTGTGATATAAAGACTGCCCAATTTTGATTCTGTAACTACAGGGGAAAGTATAACATTATATATATTCATTACTGTTATTTTTTCCTTTTTAAAAATGTTTAACTTTTATTATTTTTTTTTAGAGAAAGCACTAGTGGAGAAGCACACATGTATCTTGAGCCTTGGCTTCCATAGGTGCACATCCAGTGCCTTGTGTGTGCCACTGTGTCAGTTTTGCCAAAATACAATAGGCCCCCCCATCTCTGGGGGATATATTACAAGAACCTCAGTGGATGCTTGAAACTGTGGGTGGTACCGAACCATACATATGCTTTGTTTTTTCCTGTTCACACATATCTGCAATAAAGTTTAATTTTTAAATTAGGCACAGTAAGAGATCAACAACAATAACTAAGATTAAAAAATAGAAGAGTTATAACAATATACTATACTAAAAGTTATGTAAATATGATCTCTCTCTCGGACTATTGTATTGTGCTATACTCATCCTTCTCGTGATTACATGAGAAGATAAAATGCCTACATGATGAAATTAAGTGAGGCGACCGATACAGGCATTGTGACGTAGCATTAGGCTACTACTATTGACCTTCTGGTGATTCATTGGGAGGATCATCTGCTTCCAGCCTGGACTGTGTTTGACTGTGGATAACTGAAAGCATGGAAAGCGAAACTGCAGATAAGGGGGGGGGGGGGATCTGCTACACTCTTAAACCGAATCTGCCAGAAGTATGGCAGCCTCATTTCAGGTGGGAGTTCCAGATCCAAAACATTCTTCACAGCCCATTTGTGTCTTCCCTGGTTTATGGACCAAGGGTGTACCTTTTTTTTTTTTTTTTCATCAAAACTGATTATCACTTGTTTTCTGAGCTCTTGGGAACCAAACTCAAATTTCAAATCAGCTGGCCTGACATTGAACAATGACCAGTTTTAACTGTGCAGAGCACTGCAATTTGTAAAGTAGCACCATGGCCATTGATGTTCTGCAGAGCTGGTTTATGTTCACTGCTCCACTACAGTGTCACTTTATCATTTATAGAAATGTGTAAAACTAATGCAGAGTAATAAATCTCTAAGGACTCTTAACACTTCATCTCACTAAATACTGTGAGGGCTATAAAATTGTGGAACTAAGATTGATGTAGAAATTAACCAATTATGAGAACTTAAAATAGATGATTTTGTTTTAAGAAATGGGGCTGAAAATTGAGATTTTTATGACAGTTTAATTTGTTTTGCAAACACTGAATATGGGATAGCAAGTACTTGTGGCATGCAAACCTTCTAATGGAAAAACCATTAGTGTAGAGACAAATTTTCTGCTCATTTATTATAATATTATCAAAAAAATCATTCAAGTACAGAACATTCTATATGTATATTTTGTTAACTGTACATTGGTAGATAAGGAAGTATATGTGTATACATGAAGCCCAGAGTATATTGTTTTAATGGCTATTGCTAGGTATCTATAAAACTATTTTTCGAATTCTCTGTGTACTAGTCTTGTTCAACAAGAAAGAGGAAATGGTATCAAGCCGATCTACATGGTCCCTGACTTTAGCTCACCTGTAAGGCAGGCAGGCCCTAATATTTGGACAGTGGTTTCTGTTTCCTGAAAGAGGCATGATGCCACAAGCACTGTTCTCAGCTTCAGAATACCTAGTGCTTAGCCAGGAAAAGTGCCCTGGATCTAACTGACTATGGTAGCCTTATCGAACCAGTTTTTGGCTTCCTAATTGTTCAACTGATCAGCAAGTTAAAGCTTGGGTCCTGGGCATCCTGCCTGAGTGAATCATTCCAAATGGCTATAATGACAACAATCTCAAAACTTGGCACTGTCTATGAGAGATATGGGCTCAATACTTCAGTCTAAACCCCAGCTTCTGGCCAGGCAGTGGCAGACATGGCCTAATTCTAGTCTCTCATAAAATAAAATGGCTTCTCTGTGTGAACAGGCATTATCTATGGTTAAGGACCAGAGGGAAGGGTAACAGTATTACAGTGTGATGTGCCTTTTTGACTTTATGTCTAGTATGACTTTCATTAGCCACAACCCTCAGTACTAAAAATAGATAGAGAGATACCGGACTTTGAGAAGACAATAAAGGAGCCCCTGGGTGGCTCAGTCTGACTCTTGGTTTCAGCTCAGATCATGATCTCAGGGTCCATGAGGTGGAGCCCTGCTTTGGGCTCCATGCTCAGCCATGTCCTTGAGATGTCTTACCCTCTCCCTTGCCCCTCCCCTCCCCAAATAAATAAATCTTTAATAAAAAAAAAAAGGAAGAAAATGAGAACTGGTTGTATTCACTTACTTTTTAGAACTACTTCCTGTGATGTAAGAGGTTCCCTTCCTAATTAGGTTTTAGTCCCTTTTAATAAGTGTTGTTCTCCTGGTGGCTTCTATTGCATTTTATTGGTTTTCTCTATGACATGAAGTATTATTTGAAGGAGATTCGACATTTTGTGAGATTTGTGGTTTTTGTACTTTTCAGTTGCTAAATTGGGTCAGCATCACTTTGCACACCTTTATTACGCATTTATCAAATTGACTTTATTACGAAATTATTATTGTCTGAGAGACCTTTACATAGAAAAAAATTCAACATTTTTTAATGGTACATAAAGTACAGACCAGGGGTCAGTAAATTTTAGCCAGAGGGTCAAAACTAACCCACCACCTGTTTTTGTAGATAAAGTTTTATTAGGACACAGCCATGCTCATTCATTTACATATTGTCTATGGCTGTTTTCACACTACACAGCAGAGGTTGAGTAGTTGCAACACAGACCATCACCCATAAAACTGAAATATTTACTGTCTGGGAAAATTTTGCCAATTTTTTCCTGTCTTAGTTTGTTTTTACAAGATGCAAATAAATACATGTGTTTTATCTATTCTTTGAGGATATTTAAAGTAGAGAAAAGTGAACAAAATTCCTTTTTTTCTTTTGGATTAAAAGTGGAAGTAGTCAAATGTGTGGCATTTTATGCATACATATTGGGCTGTGTGAAAGAACTTACCAGAAAAGCAGTCTTTTAAGCTATTTTTTAAAATGAGTGAATATTTTGGTTGTATCTTGACTTAAAATTGATTCTGTAAAAATTCTTACTTAAAGGAATTTGGAGATGCTAACGGTAATAAACATTTTTATAAATTAATGGTCCAACTAGACAGTGTTCCACATAGTCTCTCTTAAAGAATTTGATTAACGAATGGAAGGATTTTTTTTGTACCCTAAACACTTTAATACAATGAAAATTTTACTTATTCAGAAATTTCAACTTAAAAGTTTTCAGAAGAATTTCTGTTATGTTAAAGTAAAAAATAATTGTGCTATGTATAAACTTTTTCAAAGAAATTTAGAGACTTCCAAATGTAAGGATTATTCTTTGGGGTTTTTTTTAATTCAAAGCTACATGCTGTTATGGAATAAAAAATCCATAGTGTGGCTATCCTTTTAAACTCTAGTTGAAAGCCAGATATACTTTTGTTTGAAGTTATATGGCTTTGTTACAAATAGATGGCATAAAAAATGCTCTCTACTTTCTTGCGATTCACCTTTGTATTTTAGAAGTGTGGATTTTTTTCTGTTTTCCCCTTGTTTGTTTGTTTCCTGAATGCAATGCAAGTTCTGAGTCAGTGCCAGTTATAAATCCAGAAGTTTTTACAAGGCAAGGATGTGGGAGAGGACACTTAAGGCGGAGATATATAAGTGTAAAGAAGAGAAGAAAATCCGAGGGTTTTATAGGTTCCTCCATTCATCCCCTATCCTACAGTGGTAAAGAGTGTGCTTTGAAAGCTTTCTGGAGGGATAATTTCAGAGTGCAGCATCAAAATATCATGAGTTCTTGACTTTGGATAGACTACATTGCAATTTAACCATGGATTAAAGTCTATTTTCATTTTCTGCACGTACGTTACAGTGAGGACCAGAAGAGGCAGCCTGGGACTTCCAAAAGACCCCCACTGAAGAATGTTCTGCACAATAACTTTTTTTGTGATGCTTCTTAAACTGAATAGTGCTTTCATATATTCACTTTGCTATACTTCTTAGAGAACATTTTCCTCTTCTTATGGAATGGGAAATGGGCCAATTTTCTGTCATGCTATTTCTATATCTTTATAAGAAATGACAGATGCATTTCTGTGAGGTTTACGTTTCACTCAGCATATGGGAGACTCACAGTATCCACGTACAAAGACCTGTATGTAGCATGTGGTCAATATATCCTTGCTGTTTCCACGTATGAATGAAGAAAGGGGGCCGACAGCTGTTTAGAGTACATTCTGGCTCTCTGGGAATACTTAATTTCACAAACCATCCTTGTGGTAAATACCACAGTGAGATTAAAATGAAATGAAAGAGAGGAGGAAAGAACAAACAGCAACAAATTCTCCTGATGCTATTTTGCTGGGGGAGTTGTTTTAGGGAAGACTGGCACATAAAAACTTGGTTTTGGGGGGGCTTGGGGGTGCGGTAAGGAGAAGGAAGGCTAGACAAGAAAGGACAGGAAAAAAAAAAAAAAAAGAATGAAGGAGTGTGTTACTGCCACACAACATGGGTGGATATCAGAGACGTAAAAATCAGACACAAAATCAATATCACAGACTTAAAAGCCAGACACAAAAGAGTTCATACCATTTACCTAAAGTTTAAGAATAGGCAAAAATGAATCCAAGGTGATAGATGTCCCTTACTAGTCTGGGTGGGAGGGGGATTATTGACTGGGGAGGGGCACGAAGGAAACCCGGTGACAAAAATGGTCTATATCTTAATGCGGGTGGTGGTATATGGGCATACGAATATATATAAAATGTCATCCTAGTCTCGATATTCATATTTAAGATTTGTGAGCTTTATAGCTCAATAGAGAAAACAATAAAATAATGAAAATAGGTTATGGAAAGGATACCCAATTTACCATGAAGGCTTAGTAGAATCCTTAGAAAGCGTGGCAAACCCCTGGTCTAAAAACACTGCTGAGCTTAGCATAAGAGACTTTTCTGAATAAGGACGTTTATGGTAATTTTTGTTGCAAAACAGTTCAGTTCCCAAAGGATGCTTAGCATGCAGCCGGATCCCATGTATTTAGCTGTAGCGAGGGTACAGGCTGCGGAACATCATTCTGTTGATTCTTTGAGGACAGACTGCTTAAAAGCAATACCTTTCTTTTTTTTCTTTCCAGATTGGCAGATTGCTACTCTGGCTTTACTCTTGGGCGGTGCTGCCATCATTCTTATTGCATTCCTGGTGGGTTTGATTTCTATCTGCGTGGGATCTCGAAGGCGCTTCTACAGACCTGTTGCTGTCATGCTTTTTGCAGCAGGTAAATATATATTTATTATGTTCAAACTGGTATTCAAGTTGCAGGAACCTTTCTACCACCCCTCTCTTCTCAGGCAAAAGCAGTATGGGGTTGCTGCATTACATAAAAATTGAGAGGCATTTGTTATATTTTAAGGTAAATTGATTAAGGGTTTGTCTTATTAGTTTTCAGTTTGTTAAGCATTTCAGAACACAGTGGCAATTTCTAAACTTCGAACTAAAACATGAATAAGTCATAGTTCTTGACAGGACTGTTGCCTTATGAATTGCAGCAGATGTATTTACCAACCGTCTTCATATTTAGCTTTTTACCCCACCTTTCACTGCCCCCTTGGTGATCTTAAGGTAACATTATTTTTTTCTGACATGAAACTGGAAAAAATTCCCATATATTTAAACTTAAAGTTCTAAATCTGTTTGGAAACAAACATGCTTGTAATGAAAAATGATAATATATAACTTGAACCATCAAACAATTCAGTTGTATGCGGTCACTGGCATAGTTGTTAATTTAACAGCCCTTGTCCTATGAAGCATGCACAGCTTGGATGAAAATATCAAGCAAGGTAGGGTGGAGGTTTTGCTAAAATCAGGGAACTATTTAGAAAGGGGGTTTATAAGACTAAAAGCCCAGTCAATTAATGTGTTTTAATTTTTATTTATAAGTATAGCCTTGGATATATTGTTCTTTTTGATTCAAACTGAAATATTCTTGTGGTGCCTTCAATTTATCCTGTCAGTCACAGCTGATTTGAAGACTGCAAAATAAGCCCCTGTGACTGTCAATAATGAAGACACTGACAGAACCGTCTCGGCTGTTAGATGGATTTTTTTTTTTTTAAGCTGTTTAAAGATGGGAACAGATGAAATTTCTCAGGATTTGAAGTGTAGTTTGATCTAAAAATATAAGATCAGAAGTATTCTGCTGCCCCCTGCTGTTTGTGTTCATTTTTTTATACCCAGGAACTGATGGGAATGTAAGCATTATGAAAACAAAGGTCCAGAGGGCTGAAGTACATCTAAGTCAAATCTCTGAAGTGACTTGCTCAAGATTGTATAGTAGCTACTGTCAGAGCCGGGGCTGGGAGGCTACTGAATTTTGAATTAGTGGCTTATTCACTAATGACTCATTCATTCATTCAGCCGTTCATTAGGTGCCTCTTACGGACGGAACATGGTATTAAGAGACCCACAAAACTAGCTAAATAGCATCACAGACACTTTATAATGGAACAGAAACACCATTACAAAAAAAAGTTTGAAGTCTTAGGCAGTGGCAATACTATTCATTTTTTTGTTGATTTCCTGTGTAATAAAGATCTCTATTGTGAATCATTTAGTACACCATGAAGATTCTTCTAAAGATTCCATCACAGTTCTCTTGTTTATATCTTGGTTCATGGATTTAGCATGGATATTTCTATTCTTAGAATGAAATATCTTAGATATTTTAATTTTAGTATAAATTTGTCTTTACAGTTAGGATTTATTAACATAGTGATAAGATAATTGTGATAGAATTTTTTGATAAATTTTTCTGAAATGATATACCATTCCTTAAAACTGGAATTACGTTTTGAATAATCTTTAGAACACTCAGATATTTCTGGTTTTAGAAAGGTATAGAGGTACTCTAGACATTCTCTTATAAATATCCAATATTGTGGTGCTACCTAGTTACTCTCTCATTTAGACTTTAACTTACCACATAATAGCATACACAGAATCTGTAAAGAAATCCCGTGTTTAAAGCACCTATTCTAAACATGCTTAGAAAAATAACTAGGAGTTTCTAGTTCTTTCTTAAAAACCTCAGTTTTCCCAAGTATAGCAAAAATTATGAGAGTGTGAATATAAGTACTGATTGTAACAGAAAACATACTGTAAATGACCATAAGTTAAGGTAATGGATTTGGTCAAAATAAAGATTCCTATTTAGCTCTAGCTACTACAAGTATTAGTAAATTATAAAATAATAAAAGGAATCCCACAGCAATATTCATATATTCATATTCTACCCGCTGAGACCTAAAGCAAGCATTATATTACTACATTTTTAAAATGTACATGTGCTGAGATTGAATTTTACTCATTCTCTTTTGACACTGTGCTTATGGAAGCTTTTTAATGAAATAACCATTAGTTTAGTGTTCTCTTTGCATAAAACAAGGTAAAAACTTACTGGTTATTTGAAACATCATGAAAAGGTTTCTCTCTCCCATCTGAGAACCCATTAAAGACTTGTCTGTAGCTGATTTCTGGAAAAGGTACTCATTACACATAAGAATCCATTATTGATTTGGGCGTAAAAGTAACAAATTTGGAAAATCTGCCCATTTGAAACAATGCTAGCAAGAATCATGGCTGTTGGGACGCCTGGGTGGCTCAGTTGGTTAAGCAGCTGCCTTCGGCTCAGGTCATGATCCCAGTGCCCTGGGATTGAGTCCCACATCGGGCTCCTTGCTCGGCAGGGAGCCTGCTTCTCCCTCTGCCTCTGCCTGCCATTCTGTCTGCCTGTGCTCGCTCTCTCCCCCTCTCTCTCTCTGATAAATAAATTAAAAAACAACAACAACACAAAAAAGAATCATGGCTGTTTATTTCACTTGCTTCATAGTAAACATACTTATTCTCTTGGTTGGCCTGTCTTACCTGTAATTCAGTTTAGTGATTCTTTGTAGTAAATGTGTATTTGGGGCCATTTCCCCTTTTTTCTCACCTTGGTGTGCTTGAAAATAGTCTGTGTTTCTCTTCTTTTCTCAAATTTTTTTTTTCAAATAATACCCAGCCTTATCTTGGTGTTGACACACAGAGAATGTTACGTATCTCAGCGAAGAAATAATCTTTTCTTCTGCTGAAACATGCAGTACATAAAATCCAAATAAACATAACACCTAGCACTTAGAAACATCTCGACACTGGACTACATAATTAATTCAGCACCAAGTGCTATGCCCAGTACAACGTGGTACGCAATAAATAGTTGAATGAATGCTGGAAAGATGACGAAGGCATGTGTGGCTTATAACTTGACAGGGAAAAACAGGCACGTGAACAACTAGCTAACTCTAGTGCAATTTTTCTTAAACCATTTCTCTCTTGGCAATTTATGAAGTAGCAAGTTTCATGTGAGCACAAAGCTCAGACCAAAACAGCTCAAGAATTTATTCATGTTTTCATTCACTTATTTAACAAATACTTGTTAAATACTTATTTAACAAATACTTGTTAAATACTCTAATATGTAGGTATACTGCCTTGGGGTTAGATTATATACTCCAAAGGTATTTACTTAAAGCTGATGATTAAATCTCATAAAGGCAGCCAAACATATTTTAAAGATTTTCCATCTTCCATTTGTCCCTGAAGTTCCTAATTTGGTGGTGGGGGGGGGGTGTTACCCACCTGAATATTTACAAGAATTGCTAAGAGCTTGTCATCATTGCAGCCCATCTAAAACATTGTCCCATGTTCCACAGCTCTTTCATTCATTGGTCCTAGAAGTCTGAACTTCAGATTAAGATACTATCTGTAATAATAAGGTTGACAACAATAATTAATTGAGCACCTACCCCCTGTAACACTGCTAGACACTTAGCATATACTCTTTCTGACCCCAGCAATCTTAAGATTGGGTATTTATTTTTGCCATATTATCACTGAAGAAATAGGTTCAGAAAGGTTAAGTGATTCCCCAGGATTATCCAGCTAAACAGTTGCAGGGCCAGGGTTTCAATTCATCTTTACTTGGACATGCCTAACACATAGCAAAACAAGAGCAGAATCAGCCTTGAAGTTTGAATTCAGCTGCCAGCTGTGTGCTGCAGCTGGAGTCCATCCCATAACTCCAGTTACTCCATTTCTTGGGGGCAACACCTAAAAGGAAGTAAGCAACTGGAAATGTCCTAATAACCACACATTCATCAGTGTAACGTGACTGAATCATAGTGCATCATGAAAGTGTACATATTTCCAATACAGAGGACTATAACATATTTCTTACTGTGTAACTGATAACAATAGGTTATATATGATGGGATTATAAATTACATCTAGTTCTCACTGAGAGTTGGTGAAATTAAAGGGGCTGCTTCTTTCTAGGTCCTCTTCTTTTATTGTTTGGTTTTGCAGATCTGTTTTATGCTCCACTGGAACTTAGGATGATATACAGGCCTCTTATAAGGGCCTTTGGTACAGATTGCATATTTTCAGTCTTCTAATTCAGATTTTAAATAACAGAATCCCTACTAATTTTACTAAGGATACTTCCTTTCTGTTCTATCTGCAAAAATCCTTCTGTAAATGAATGTTTGTACAGAATAGTGATTTTTTTCCCCCCATGGTCCTACAACTGCTTTCCACCTCTGACCTGTCTCTGATTAGAGACTTGCCTTTTGTAGCCCTACACACCATCCTGTTACACAGTGAGGTGCCTGGAGGTATTTTGGTTCTAGATTTTGGCAGAAAAACCAATGTGCAGCTTCGATTTCAAGCTAAAAAGGTATTCTATTCACAGATCTTAATCAGTATTGAACTACCCTTTGGCTAGAACAATTCATAGTATAAATGCCAGTAATTAATTTCATATGTACTATGATTCTCGGTAGTTACAGATTAAATTTAAAAGGGAAAATAAGGGGGTGTCTGGGTGGCTCAGTCGGTTAAGCACCTGCCTTCAGCTTAGGTCATGATCTCAGGATCCTGGGATTGAGCCCTGGCTCTGATACTCAGCGGGGAGTTTCCTTCTCTCTCTCTCCCTCTAGCTCTGCCCCCTGCCTGTGCACACTCTCTCTCTCTCTCTCTCTCTCTCTCAAATACATAAGTAAAATCTTTTTAAAAAAGAATAAAAAGGAAAAGAAGATCACTTCATATTAACCCTTCATGGGCAAATGTTTTCATTCTCCAAATTACCATTTTCTTTTTGGAAATATTCTGTATTTAGAGATCTGCCTGGTAGGTCCTATCACTTCTGTCTCTAAATTAATCTCCTAAATCCATAGTTCCTTTTCATGAACCACCATTACTGACTTAGTTGAGGGCATAACTCTTCAAGTGAAACATCTCCACTTCCAGATTGGAACTTCCCCTACTTTATTTTTTGATAATATTTATATTTCGATAATATTTTGATAATATCTGACTTAAACTATCTATGTGACTCCTTCCTTTCCCGCCTTTTCTTCAGCTTCTTTCCCTTTCTTTCCCGCTGGTGTCAGCTCAGTCATCACTGCGTACAGGTATCCATGCATTGACTAGCCTCCTAGGGCCCTTCCATCTCTAGTCTCCTTCCCACTTACAATCTGTCTTGCACACAAACACATGAGGTACAGTTCTCAAATAGACAGCTGGTGTTGTCACTTGTCCTGTTGGTTTCCCCAGAGGAAGAATTTAAGACAAGGAAACAAGTGCAAGTACTTAGCCTGGGAGGCAAAAGCAGGGATACGGAAAGTGAGACAGAGAAGGGAAGGGAGGCAAGAAAGAGGACATTATCAAACCAGTTGTTGCTGAAGGCAGCTAGAGCTTAAACTTCGTGGAAAAATTCTGGAAACCGGTTTACAACATACAGCTCAGTTATTTCATTGGAAGGACTAGAGAACTGGGGTGTTTAAAAACCAGATTCTGAGAGTCATTGGTAAGGGCTGAGGTGATGCAGGGGAGCCAGCAGTGTTACTCTCCCAGAGCAACAGGCCTGCCCCGCAGTCAGGCAAAGTAGCTTTCATGGCCAGAAGAAAAGTCAGGCAAAGAAGTGCAGGTGCTGCTGACAGTTGGAAGTCAGGCTAACGTGTACTGGAGTGATGAAGAGGAGAGCATACGGGTAGGGCATGAATAGCATGTACAATTCAAATAACCTCTGAGATGTCTCCCTGTAGAAACCAGTCTCTTATTTTTATGACACACTAAGCCTTTTATAGTCTGAACCAAACCTTTCCATGGGAATGCACCCTTTATTCCAACCTCGTGAATTTTCTACAGGCACACCCTCTTATACTGCTAAGCTCTATACAAGCTGCTGTTTTTTTTTTTTTTTTTACTAGAGGTCTTTTTGTTTTTATCTTCTGATCAAGTCCTGTCCATCCTTCAAGAATCAGTTCCAATGGTGCTTCCTCATGGAAGCCCTCCCTTCTTTATCCAGGCAGAAATGGTGTTTGGGACATCATTAGAGTTCAGGAAATGTGTAGTTAATGGATCAGTGAACATGCTTCTGCTCTTACTGTTGAACACATTCATTTGTAATTATCTATGTGTCTGTTTTCACCATAGAGTATGAAATATGGCCGGCCAAGAGCCTTGTCCTGTCTGGCTGATCCCTTTCACCTGCCACACAGTCAACATCCAATAAGTGTTTGTTGAAATATTCCCTTAAATGAAAATATTGAATATTTCAGTATTGAATGTTTTCAATGTTTCAGCATTGAAAGCGCTGAAAAATAGCCTCTTAAAGAAAACTAGACGTAAGACAAAAATCAGTATCTCTAAGTTCTTGTCATGCCTCTCTCCACACAATTTCATGGTTAGTAGTTTTGTTACTTCTTTTCAAAAAAATGGAGAGAGGTATAAAATGAACTTCAAGCTCCCTTCAAATTCTAAAATGCTACAGGACTTCACTTACGTTGCCTCTGAGGTAGAGCACAGAGAATATCAAAACCAGTCCCTATTATGTTTCATTGATTGGTAGGAAAGTAGAAATGTAAGTGTGATGATGTTTTCTTGAGTTCTGGCCTTGGTTTGTGTGTTTGTTTTTGCCTTCACAGCATCTATAAAAGGCAAGGAGGCATTTTTACCTGCTTCTGTGTATTTTTATTAAGTGGAAAAAGTTATTTACAAATGCAGGTTTATATATGTTTTTTTTTTTCTCAGTTTTGCTATTACATGCTTTTCTCTCAGTGATTCTAAAGAGAGTAAAATAATTCAGAGGCATAAAGCGTTTTGGGGTAATTTTCATCTGGCTACAACACAATAAAGCTTTATCTCTAAGAAAGCTGTTCAGGAGAATATGCCGGAGGAGCCTAATGGAGTTGTATTTCCACTTTTCCACTAGTGGGAAATTATGTCATTGTACTATACCATGGAGGCCAAATATTTGCTAAATAAAACACATTGAAGTGAATATTAAAAGCGGTCTAGGTAAACAACTCACCCTAGGGACTGGCAGTTTCCCACAAGAACCCATATAATCCTTCTAGAATAGAATTCAGATTAGTTATTACTTCTCTGCTCAAACTCCTTTAGCAGTTGTTCATCACACTGAGAATAAAATCCAGACCCCCACCCATGGTTCACAGGGCCATCCCCAAATGGGCCCCTGCTTCTCTCTTCCATCTCATGTCCTGCTGTACTCTGCCTCGTTTTCTATACGGCAGCTACAGTGTCCTTACTAATGTCCTGCTGCCACTGGCCTGCTCCTGAGTCAGGGGTTCTGCACTGCCTCTGCCCTTTACCCCACTCAGTTGACCTGCACCCTCACTTTGTTCTGGCCTGTGCTTAGATGACTCCCCCGCAACCCTCCGCAAAGAGGCTTTCCCCAGCTTTTGATCTGAAAGAGCAGCCTGTGTCCCTCTATCTGGTTTTCTGGCCTTCTTGTATTTTCATGTGTCTTGACAATACCTGCCATATTCTCTGCCTAGTTACCAATGGGTTCTGGCCTTGGTTTGTGTGTTTGTTTTTGCCTTCACAGCATCTATAAAAGGCAAGGAGGCATTTTTACCTGCTTCTGTGTATTTTTATTAAGTGGAAAAAGTTATTTACAAATGCAGGTTTATATATGTTTATATATAGTTACCCATTGGTAACTAGGTTTTACCTAGTTACCCTGTGACGGTAGCAACTTTTGTTACCAATGCCTTAAACTGTACCACTTGGTTCAAACATTTATTGAATGAGTGAATTTATTGAATGAATAAATGAATGACTATTCCTAATTCACATTTATATTTCAGTCATCTACGGGCAGAATCAGTCATGCTTTGACAAGTTACCAGAATATAGAAGCGTGAGGAGAAATGCCTTTTTTTTTTTCAAACTTACTAACTTTGCCATTTTTTTCTCTACTTCATGGTTGATAGTAATTGACTTCTTATTAGTTTTAAGATATTTAATACATGAAAGTGCCCTTTCCCTCACGAAGTCACAGAGCCAGCTGACTTTTTTTTTTAATACACATTTAGCACTTACTAGCTGGAGGTAGAGCAAGTGTGGGTTACATAATGAGCTGTCAGTTGTCCTGACAATGACTTAAAACATTTTCTGAGATTTTTAAACTATAAACAAGTTCTGATTTCCATTTTGGATGCCAAGAGATTCTCATTTTATATGGACCTATTTTTCCATCCATTCTCTATAGTGCAGAAGTATGGTGGGCGCAGTGTTGACCTACATGGTAAAAGTGTTTCAAATTCTTATATCTGGCTCCAGAAATGTTACTTGACCCCTAGTCAGAACCTTGTAGAATGGAATGATTTTGTGCAATCTCATCCTCATGTATGTTCTGGAGTTCATCAGTGTTATGCTAGAGAGAGGATCATTAATGTAGACTTCCTGAGAACATGAATCATATTGGTAACATGGATCTTTTATAGGTACTGAGAATAGATGAACATGGACTTTAAAGAACAAAACTCCAGTTTAATTAAACGCACTATCCATCCTACTGCTCTTTTTATTTTTATTTATTTTTATTTTTTTAAGATTTTATTTATTTATTTGGCAGAGAGAGACACAGTGAGAGAGGGAACGAGCAGGGGGAGTGGGAGAGGGAGAAGCAGGCTTCTCCCTGAGCAGGGAGTCCAATGCGGGGCTCGATCCCAGGACCCTGGTATCATGACGTGAGCCGAAGGCAGATGCTTAATGACTGAGCCACCCTGGTGTCCTCCTACTGCTCTTTTTAAAAAATATAATAAACCGTATCTTTTTTTTTTTTTTTTTACTATATCACATTTTATTCTTGTCACTTTCACTGTTCATGTTTATTGTTGTACTTTTGGAATTTACAGTATTTTTAAGATGAGTTAAATAATAGTCATTTTGACTAAACGTTTACTTTATGTATCAGGGGTTGGCAAACTTTTTTTTATAAAGGGCCAGAGAGTAAGTACTCCTGACTTCGTGAGCTGCATAGTTTCTCTTGCAACTACTCAGCTCTGCTGTTACAGTGCGGACAGTACATAAATGAATGAGCCTGGCTGTGTTCCAAGAAAACTTGTTTTCAAAAACGGACAGCAGACCAGATTTGGTTGTTTGCCAGTCCCTGCCCCATAGTACATGGTACCCCAGATTTTTTAAGATTGTTTCTTGAGGGTGGAAGCTGTTCTGTAGTAGAGAATGAGGCAGACGCATCCCATAAATTCTAGTTAAGCTGATTTAAATGAAGTAGAAATTATATAATAGTTGATGCAATATGCAGTGAAGATTTTGAATGGAAGCCATCATCTCTTATGTAATCCAGTGCCTCCCATATAGAAATAGCCACAGGATAAGGGCCACTTTAATTTTATATATAAGCAAAAACAACAACCCTTCCCTTTCCTGATGAATTGGTTTGTTTTATTTTGTTACGTATGACTCATCACATTTCCCCCTTTAGCCGTGACTGACAACTGACTTAAGAAGTGAGAGTTAGTTAAGAATGAATAGCTGAGTTTTGTGCTTGAGGTCGTACCCAGCATTCACTGATGTTTTCAGTACCATTAGCTTCTTCCTATGCCTTCATTGATTTCATTCTTTTTTTTAAAAAAAAGATTTTATTTATTTATATGAGAGAGCATGAAAGTGGGGAGGGTAGAAGGAGAAGCAGACTCCCTGCTGAGCAGGGAGCCCAATGTAGGACTTGATCTGGGGACTCCAGGATCATGACCCACGCAGAAAGCAGTTGCTTAACCAACTGAGCCACCCACGTGCCCGATTTCTTTCTTTTTTGAAAGTAGATGAAGAATGAATATATAAATGTCATCTATTATATCTAATACAAAAGTATAATTGGATGTGGCTTCTTTTGAGTCCCTTTTGAAGGATGAGAAGAAAGGAATGAAAATCATATTTGATCAATGGAATATAAGCAAAAGACATCACAGTAAGAATTGCTAGAATCATCGGCTCAGTTGTGGTATTGAGAAGCAACAGCAAGAAAAGTGTGTCTTAAAATCACAGCTTAACTATTTTCATCAGTACAAATGAATTTGAATTCCTCAATTCCTTAAGAGCATAAATAAATAGCAAAAGTTTGGGGTATTTGGGATCACTGTTCTCGGGAAACTATTTACAGATTTTGTATAGTGGAACAGTTGAACTTACAGTAATACTTGCATAATAGTGATGCTTATATATGTATGTCTGTAAAGTGAGAATCACTATGCTCTTGTAAATTATTGCATTAATTATCTCATCAAGTACTATTACTGTGAGTTACTAATTACTAACAGTAATTCTTACTATATTGTGAAAACAGTGTTAAAGAAAAAAATGTTAATGTTTTCAGGTATACCATCTAGAACAAGCAGTCCTTCAAATTTTTTGGCTTTTATATTTGATTACAAAGTAATTCTCATATATATATATATATATATATATATATATATATATATATATATATATGTTGTACCCTTTTATTTCCTGCAAATAACATTTTTCTAAAATCTATTTGCTTTTCTTTCAGTTGTTTTACAGGTTTGCAGCCTGGTCCTTTACCCAATCAAGTTCATTGAAACTGTGAGCTTGAAAATTTACCATGAGTTCAACTGGGGTTATGGCCTGGCCTGGGGTGCAACTATATTTTCGTTTGGGGGTGCCATCCTTTATTGCCTGAACCCTAAGAACTACGAAGACTACTACTAGAACCAACAGTCTGAGATTTTAAAAACAACCAACCATCCAACAAAAGGATTATGTCTGTATCTTTTCTAACTCCCTGTTTTCTAAAACACTTGTGGAGCATCAAGCAGTTTGCTCGGTTGATTTAATATCTTTTGCCTTTTGGCTGTCAACATCATAACCAGCTTTTACATCCATTTTAGGGACCTGCACAAATTAAGAGAGCTGATTAGACATAGGCAAATGCTGCAAACTTCAAATATGTTCATGTCATTTTTCTTGACAAGTGAAGGGTCTATATGACAGCAACCATTGTGAGAAACTAGTTGGAATGAGAAATGCCTGAATCTCCTATTGCCTGCAGGGGAGCAGCTGGCATAAGCAACATTTAGAAGTTCCTTTGCTCTGACAAGGATTCCACTGTTAGAGTCCTTGTCTCCTGCTTATCCCACCCAATGACTAGATTGGCCATTGGTTATTTGCTTGAGCGAGCTTTAGAAAAGTGAACTGCCCTTTGGCACCTAATGGAAGTTCTGAATGTAATTGGTTCAGGGTACATATTCCACCTTCAAGAATACTCTTTTTTTTAATGGGAGGCAATGCTTTGGCCATCAGCTTCTCCCCGGGAAGGGAGTCGAGTCTTGGAGACATGTGCTTTTCATTATGTGGTTAGCAGTTGTGCCTCAACCATATCTAGAATGAGGAAAATTGAGAGTCTCTACTTTCCCTGGGGCAACTAGAAAGAAATATGCATGAGTTGCTTTTGTCCTAAGTACCCTTTAAATCATTTACCAAACATTACCGCAAATAATTGTGCATATGTAACAAGCTTAACTATTTTTATAGAAGGTGAACCATTAGTATAAATGGTAATAAGTTGTTCCCTAGCCCTATACATGCATTTGCCTATTACACATAAAAGTAATATTTGCTCTAGTGAAGTGATTTGAACACTAACCTTGTACACGTTAAGAGGCTTAGATTGGTATTCACACTTAGTTACTGTACAAAAGTACATATACCTTAAAACTTTTGCTCTATGTTCTCTACTGTTTCACTGAAAGTTTTAATAGAATTGTTTAAGAAGAAAAATTGAAATGGTGTTAATCTGAAAATTCATGATTCTTCTGTAAGCACTGTAGTTCAAAAGAGAATAGCAATTAGAATGATCATTTTGTTAAAAATTCAGTAAAATAGAAGGCTGCTTTTTTTAAGTACTTTAAATGTCTTTATTAAAAAATAAAAGAATAGCAATAGATTTATAGAAATGTTTAAATGTCTCAGTAGAGGAGTAGAATTCATCTGGTTATCACCTGGTCCTCTGAAGTTAACTAATGGGCTAACTGATTTGTGCACACATTTATGATGGATTTATGTTAAGGGAATCATTTGGCTGTTCAGATGGAAGGAAATATTAATGATAGGGAGAAAGTTTGCAGCTAATCTCACACTGCAAACTTGCATTAATCCTGTTTAATATACAAATTTGGATAGTTTAATTATAAACATATTTTTATATCAAATAATACAGTTCTAATATAAAAGTTATAGATAGTTATTTTTGTTAACAAAGACACTAAAACAGTATGTCCTGGTTTTGGCCCTTTTGCAGAAAGAAGCATTGGAAAAATCATTTAAAACCTACGTACGTTCTATTGTATTGCAAAATCCGTTAAGAGCAGGACCACATCAATAGTATTTAATAATTTGCTTTACCTCCCAGAGGAGAGTTCTGCTTTCAGCTTGTCTTAAGAACTGTTGCCAAAACAACAGGGGGCGGGGGGGGGGATCTATTTTATTATTCAAACACTTAAAAAAAACACCCTCCTATCTTGTGACTTTTCTATAGAATCACAAAGTAAATATAAAGAACTAGGCTTAATCTTACTTTAGCAATGACAGACAAAAGTAATTAAATGCATCCTAGAGAGAAACCTTTGTAAAAGTATATGATTCTCCATAGAATCATAAGAAACTAGAAACTGGGTGGAAGTTTTTCAGAATGGTATTAGTATTATAGAATCTTCTGAAGCAATTTTCTTAAAAAATAGTAAAATCTGGGCCAGACTGTCTTGCAGTTAATTGCATATTGTCAGAGCAGCATGAGAAATACGATATTTGTTGGATAGGGATTTCGGCTACTAAACACTCTCTATTGTGAGAGAGTCTCCTTATTCCTGAATAATGGAAGAACAGTACTTTGGTGCTGACATCAATCAGGCACTTTTCTTAGTCCTAATAGAGGATGCAGTGTGCTGTTAGACCAATATCACATCTCGAGTCTTATCAAGTTTTCATTCTCTGTCAATATGACAGGCTGGAAAATGACAGAATATGTTATAGGCTAAGGCACACATGTTTGCAGTACACTGAAAAGTAGATTTCTTATATAACTTTCCTCCCCTTCCCAGTGAAGAGCCCTATGTTATATTTCTACCATCACTAATATTTGAAAGTATTTCATGACTAACAAGCTCAGTACAACATGAAAGTTGTTGCTCATCCAAAATACTTTTTCATCTATCAGAATGAACACATGTGAATTTTCACCTACATTATGTCTTTGCAGCTTTAGGTTTGCTTGATGGTTTCTTACAAGCAAAACTGTTGGCTATAAATCCATTGTTTAACTTAAAGAGATATATACACGTACATACACACATAGAGCATAAAGTACTCAGCAGGGCTAGTTATTTGGATTTCTTGCACAACTATTTAGCTTTTTGTAAGTTCAACATGTAAATTTTAAAGACAAATATAGAGAGACCTATGTGTTTGAAATATAAATGATATATATGGATTAGCATGTACCTGTATATTATTAAACATGCAATGAACTGACTGGTAAGTGACGTCTAATTGTATGGCTAGCAATGTAATTTATTCAGACTGTATTTTTGTACAGAGCAGCGCACACTAACCTATGCCTCTGTGTCCTCTTTAATGCCTAAAACTGTGCCTAGAAATTTCATCTGTCTTAAAAAATAAAATGATACTTCATGCTGTTTATGCTATAGTTTCTCTACTGCTGTTCTATATTTATTATTTTTAAATATATGACATGTTTACTACTTAAATATGAATCCATGGTATTCTGGTTATTTTTTTCTAACAGTCCTCTGGGGGAATCCTGTTTATCACTCCAGTGGTTTTGAGTTTGCAGTTTCGCGATCGGTTCTTCATTTCATGATTTTTGTAGCTGACCTGAAGTTATCTATGTGGAAAAAATAAAAATAAAAGTGGTTTCACTGATGCGGTTTGACTTGTGCCTTCTCTGCTGTGTAGACCTATGAACAGGTTCCCAAATTACATGTCTGCAAGTTGATGTTCCCCTTTATAATATATACTTTACTTAGAAAACAGAACCTGGGGCGCCTGGGTGGCTCAGTGGGTTAAGCCACTGCCTTCGGCTCAGGTCATGATCTCAGGGTCCTGGGATCGAGTCCCGCATCGGGCTCTCTGCTCAGCGGGGAGCCTGCTTCCCTCTCTCTCTCTCTCTGCCTGCCTCTCCATCTACTTGTGATTTCTCTCTGTCAAATAAATAAATAAAATCTTTAAAAAAAAAAAAAAACAGAACCTGCCATAACATGGCTCTTTTTATGTAAAACTTTTAAAACTACTTTTGTTTCATACTCTCTCCCAAGATTCTTTCTGTTCCTTACAGGCCAGTTATGTAAACACTAAGAGAAAGAAAGAATGTTAAATGTCTCTTTAAAGCTTTCTTTTGAAATGCACAGGAAAGAGATAAAGTGCAAGCTATTGATTTTCATACTCTAATGACACAATTAGAAACAGGAGTAGCAAAAGGCTTGATACTCTGTTTTGGATTTTGTTTAGTTTTTGGTGTTTGCAAGGTAGGTTAACACAGCCTCTCCTGCATTCTTTTCTATCATTTTTAATTAGAGAAGTACACTCCATTTGCCATGCACATGTGCATGTGCATATGAACAAATCCATAAAATTGAAATTTTGCATCATGTTTGTGTATATAAATGGTGGGTGTACTTGGAAGGAAATTTAAATGAGGCAATAAAATGCACTTGTATGGTTGCCAGAAATTTTTTCTTGAAGACCTAAATAGAGCCACATGTAATTGAATAAATTTTCTTGTATTGATAAAATCAGTTTGAACAAAAAGTACATATTTTTGTTAGGATATCCTTTCATGTCTCTTATGAACCCTTACATTTTGAAAGGTTCACAGAACTCTTTTCTGCCAAAAAATACTGTAAATCATCTGCAAGCCTATCCTATATTTAATCTCAGACTTTCAAAAGTATGCATATTTGACAGCCATAAGTTCTAATATTTTCTATCACTTTTCCTTTCAACTGCCTTAGACTCTAATTTGATGGAGTAACATCATTCATATGGTGTATTACATTTTCAAGATAAAGTAACTTTCATTTATATGTAGAATTCTCATGAGCAAAACACTTACAAACATGTCCTGCCTGGTAATTATCCATAACCCACTTTCTCTGAATACAGAGGACATGGAGACATAACTTTGCTCTGATTTGACAAGGGAAAATCCTTTGCCTTCAGAGATTTCATTGTGAACATGAAACAGGAAAGCGTTTTCAATTTGCTCTGCCATGATGGCCATACAGCCTGTTAGCAGTTTCTTTTATTAAGCCAGGTCCATCCTATGTCAATACAGCATACCATTTAAGTCATTTGGGTTAGAAAGTAAATTGGTAGTGAAGTCATTTTCTATTCTGTAAAATAATCCACCGAATACCTGAATTTCTGAATTTATCGAATTCTCATGACCTTCTGTTAATAGCTTTTCAGAAGCAGAACCTTAGGTGGGATTAAAAGAGCAAATAAATATTAGAATTATGTGCTTAGTATTTTCACTAGAAGCACTAATTTACTTGAATAATTTAACTTTTATGACAACTATTGGAATGTGGTATCATAGCTACTTAATGCCAAAGTTAAGATCGGACTAAGTAACAAAATACCATCTAATAAAATGCCAACAGTTTTTCTTATATGAGACAGGTCTTCAGACTGTTTGGGAAGTCCTCAGATTTTTTTAACAACTACATGTTGCTATGAGCAGAGAGTCCATATATCTATAATTAGAAAATCTGTTTTCGAAGAGTCACCAGCTGGGTGACTCACACATTTATATTCCAGCAGTAAGTCTAATAGTTCCAAAGTATAACTAAGAGAACAGGAGCTGAACTGTTCAAGAGGGAAGAATAATATGTGGTGTTTCGAAGCCAAGATTAACAGCACACAAAGAATGGTGTTCTTTATAAAACTAAAGCTGTGTTGAGTGGTTCACCAGAGAAACTCAGTTTTGGCAAGCAATTATTTCCAAGTTGAATGACTTCATAGGAATAATGATTATAAAGGAAACTTGGAACAAGTGCTGGAAAATCATGTCACCAAACCAGCAAAAACCTTGAATACTTCAATTTCTGCATGTGACCAGAATTAATGAAGAAAATAGTATCTAAACATATATATATATATATATATATATATATACACTAATAGCCATATATACTAATTATATATAGTAGATAATTATACATTACATATATGGGATGGTGGTACTGATGACTGCCACTTGGCAGCTTTGAATTTATCATTATAAAGGTAAAATAAACAAACAGCCTATTTTTAAATAAAAATACGGTTCACAAGAAGAGTTTAAAGAAATTGTTTGAAGTCTGAACAGACTTGAGCTCACTATGAACGAGGGATTACACTGTTAAGGGATAAATGGAGGAGATAACTTGTGTTAACAGATACCTCGTGCTAACTCGTTGATACCATGTATTAACTGAAAAGACATAATGCTCTCATGCTTGAGAACCTCTCCCACACACAAACTTCTCTATCAAAGTGTTTTTGGAGACTTTTGTGGCCATATCACTGCTCAGTGGGAATGTAACAACTCGACATCAAGAACAGTTTTCCAATTTCTAACATTTAGGAGATTCTTCTTAAACATTATCTAGCTATTATGATCGCATTACTTATTTGTATAGTGATGTGTCCGAAAGAAGCAAAATGAGAAATTGTAATCATTGGAAAGGAAAAATTTTCCTCTACCATTCAAGTTTATTTATTTATCTTTTTGGCTAGTCTTAAGAATTAAATTGATATGAGACAGCTAAACAGGAGAAAATCAAATTTAACTATGTACATATGGGGACTCTATAAGATGATGAGGCTCACAGGCAGTCAGGCATTTCAGCTAAGAAGCAGGTAGGGGTCTGGGGCTACAAAGGGAAGAAAGGCAATTCACTGGAAGATGAAAAAGTCAATGTTTGGTAAACAGTATTTGCTGAGCCTTCCAGAAACAATAGGACATAGAGAACTTGGCTCAAACAGGACTAGCTAGGGTTCCTCCCTATGGCACCTAGTTCATATTATACTATAGTTATCTGTGGTGATAGCTCTCTCTGGGAGCAGATCCTCTGTCTAAATCCTTTCAAGCAGTTATGGGAGTAGCAAAAAAGAAAAACTCCTTGAGTCATCTGTTTGTTAAAAACAATCAGCCTAAAGTAATCCACAGGCCAAAAGACACATTTGAGGAGGAAAATTTTGCTTCCCTAAATAATAAAACATTTAACACTTACGATAATGAAAATTATGCTTCTCATTCAACTCCACCCTCTGAATGCTGTTCACTGTTGGAAAAATTTTGGCATAAATTTGACATAATATAGAAATCCTTATGGAGGTGTAATGTTTCATATAAAATTTTCAGTTATATTTTCTGAAGACCTTGATATTTTTAAATGCTGCTCAATGAAGCAGAATTTTGGAAAAGTCTATTCTCAGGGTATTTCTGTGCAAGCCTCAATATTTAGAACATCTTTCTAGCCAATTTTCAAGACATGGAATACTTTGAATTACTTTCTCCCATTTCTTCAGGCCTGTATAAAATTATTTTTTCCCTATCTGTATCAAAAGTCAATAAACATTAGTACATAATTTGGCCAGGCCCTTGAGCTTTAGCAAGTTCAAGTATGATCCTATACACCAGGATCCAATCTCCTACTGCCAATGATTGGATAACATTTTTGAATTAGAAATGTTCTAGAAGTTGAAGCAAACACTAAGACTTCTCATACCCATTCAAACCAAAAGCACAGTTTGGCTTCAGTTAGGTTTCTTTGACTATTGTGCCGTTTGTACAGGGAAAACACATGCAACATGCTATTTTCCTAAACTAAGGCTGGTTTTGATTGATTAGTAGAAATATGTAAAAATTTCATGCATTTATATGCTTAGAATGGTTTTCATATTATCTATTTTGGAACTGGAACGTTTTTAGATTTACAACTTAATAGAAATACAAAGTTACAGTTAGAGTAACGATTGGGGAAAAATATCTATAGGAAAAGGAGATCAAACAGCTAGATCTTCAAAGTCTTACCATTTAGTCATAACTATGTGGTGTAAGACTGTGAAGGTATGAAAGCAGAAACCAGACAGGTTGTTGTAATTGATTAGCTTTGGAGTGTGTGCTCCACCCATAATGATTTTTCTGAGAACAGTGGACGACTTGGCAGGCGACCATATTTGCACCACATGACCCTGAACCCCTGGTCAGAGGTAATTACTGCAGAGATGGTTCCTGCCTTAAGCTAGCCTCGTCTGTTTCTCTTGCCCATTAATTTGGAATTGGTCTCTGCATGTAGCTAGTAATAAAATGCATAAACCATGGGGTTTTGGGGTATGTGTGCAGGGATGCAAAGAAAAACTGCAGAGAATAAAGGAATGAAATAGATATGCAGAAAGAAGCAGACAAGAAGGACGATGTAAGACCCAGAGAGTGGGAAAGTAAAGTGAAGCTGCCTGTGTTCCATGAAATACTCCCGTGTCCTTCCAATAATTTCCTGTTTTGATTAAACCAGTTTTATTTGGAACTAATAGAACTTCTGTTAGACAAAGCACCCTTCATTAGAGAGTTCAATATGTAGGTTGTGCTAAATGTCCAAAAGAGAACTGGGAAGATTTCCTGGCACACTTCTCATCCCAACCCAGGGTGCCCAACACTCCATTTCCCTGTCAAAATTTACTCCCACTTGTCTTATTCACATTACAATGCTTCATTCACAGTATAATATGGCTCAGTGAAAAGATTTTAATGTAAATTTCCCCTTCTCTGTACATATATTTTCCAGGATCAAAGTCATATGCTAAGGAGGAAAGATCAATAATTATCAGATGGCAGAAAAGCTGCCCTGGAATCTCGGAAGCCACTTATGGTAATTTCTCCCCCATCCTATATCTAAAATGCACTGGCAATCTACATTAGCCCCTAAGAGTTGTTGTGCTGCACAACCCCAGAGAGCACCATTCTCATGTGTTCTCCAAGAATGCCAGTCTTGCTGACTTTGCCTATTTCTTTGAATTTATGGCTTATTTTGAGGATTTCAGACTAATATCTCACACACACAATATATTTTTTAAATATTTTATTTATCTACTTGAGGGAGAGAGAGAGAGAGAGAGAGAGAATGAATGAGCAGGGGGGAAGGGCAGAGGGAGACAGAGAGGGAGAGAGAAGCAAATATCCTGCTCTGCAGAGGGCCCAATGAGGGGCTTGATCCCAAGACCTGGAGATCATGACCTGAGCTGAAGGTAGACACTCAACCAACTGAGCCACCCAGGTGCCCCTCACATGCACAATATTATCATCCAAAGTTTCCATTACCTTTACTCTACTGCTGCTTTGGGCTCAGGTGAATCAAGCCCAAGTAGAATCAAGCATTTTGGAACAAACCCAGTAACAGCATATAGTTAAAGAGTCTACTCATCCAACTTCTCTGGAGATTTGATCTGCATGGCTGCTTAAGCAAGTCAATCTGATGGTTACAGTTATTCTTAAACCATCCTTTGGCTACATAGTGGCTCCAACACATGACAAAGTAGTTACATACAAGCACAGACAACTAAACCCAAGGTCAAAGATTTAATCTATGATATAGATACTAACAACTTCAAGCGGAGGATTGTTCTTAAAAGAAAGAACATCAGACCAACAATATTTAGGTGTTTACATGACATAATAGGATGAAATTTTTAGTTCTTGGTGCAAAGTATTATAGGCAATCAAATTATCTGTCATCTCCACAGCTTTCATCCAGGGGCTAAGTGATCCACTTTGAGAGGTATTTTTTGTTCTTGTTTTATTGGTTTTTTTTTTTTTTCTATTTAATTTCAAAATGAAGTTCTATTGATTGATGTGAATTTTAGCCTTGACGGACATTTATTCTGTGACTCTGGATGACAGCTGATGGCCTCGTGCCCTTAAGACCAACTGATTCATTACTACTGGTATAATATATGATCCCTTCATTCTGTGAACAGTATCTTCAGATTGTCCAGGAAGCCACATGTACACACAATATTAGACAAAGAGTGGCTCTGACAACTAGTACTATTGGGTAAAGAGCCCGTTAAGACTTAAGTGATAGAAGGCTTCAGGGATATGGTGGACTTTCTCTGGCCCATTTTAGTTGTTTCAGTATCTGATATCACTAAATATCCTACATCATCATTTTTCTCATTCATTTACATTTCTCAGGCCTTCAAAAGATCCTTGAACACATCTAACAAAAAATTCAATCCTTTAGCACATTCTTTTTTCCCTGGCCTGTGCAGCAAAGGCCATTTGTGTTTTGAAATACCAGCAACTGTCCCATTTCCTCGGTTAAGGGAAAATACATGCCTTGGTATTTTCCATTCTTATTTGGATCTAATAATGTGAGGCAAAACAATTTTGCAATCCTGACTCCTTCTTCAGGAAAATGACATAAGAATCCACATAACAATCACAGTACAAGGCATTTAGGAGTGCTGTATTTTACACACTATATTTAAATGCTTCAGGAATAAGAATAGAGTCTTAAAAATACATCAGGTCAGGAACTGCTTCCTCCTTTCTCCAGTCTTTAAATGCAAACACATGCATAGTGACAACTCTCAGAAAAATAGCCCTAATGAGAATTTCTCCCTTTCCCAAGGGGTGCCCTCTGCCACCATCTATTTATGGAATAATAGTGGGCTCCCTCCTTCATTCTCATATCCTACATTTAAAAGAGCAATTTCCATTTTTAAAGTATTGCTGAAAGGAAAGAAGTCATCTTTTATCACAGTCAGGAAAGGTCAGCAAGTCAGTAATCCTCCATTCACTTACTGACAGAAATATCCTTCCCTCCCACAGCAGACCAGAAAAGTGATTTATTTGAGATTGGCATTAATACATAAAATGTTCAGTACACCTAGCTATGCCTGGGCAATCCCTTACATGGTCCAGAGGCTTCTTTTATTACCTGCTAAGGCTGTGAATTGAATCTGTTGGAGCAAGCATTGTAGATAGGATTCCCAATATCCTCTCAAGCACTCTTCCATAATATCTGATCCTGTCAAGGCCAAAATATTTTCATAACGAAGACGAACCAAAAGCGCTTTTTGCTTCTGTGCCCAGATGTTGACCTTTCCTTTATATTTGGGTGCCCACACACATGGACGACCCTATTTCCAGAAGTTTTCTTTGTTTCAACCTGCATGTTTGTTTTTTAGTCCTCTAAATATTCACTACGTTTTATTGTGTCTTTAATATGGGCCCAATGTTGTACAAGATCAAGGGACATTTCTAAATGTATAATCTGAGACTTCACAGGTCTTCTAATTCAAGGGGGCAACACAAGCATTGCACACAAAAACAATAATTTTGCCTCAAATTATGGAATACTTGAGTTCTCAAAGTAAGTCCACTGATTTTATTACAACCTGATACTTTAACAATATAGAGTAAATAGCAATATTCTGACCAAAATTAATACATGGTTAAACAAAATGATACATGTAAGAGTCAGTCTGGGTTTTCCTGTCCAGTTGTAGGTTTAATGTTTTCTTTTGGGAAATCTCTACCTGTGACTTGTATCTTGTACAATCTAAGATACCACTGGTTGTTAAGACCTTATGTACCAATAAGAAAGGAAAAACCAAGATTGTGCGGAGGAATGGTCTAACAGCAGTCCTCTGATTAAAACTGGGTCTAACCAAAGGCAATAGCTTCAGTATAAAACTAAGCAACTCAGTAGAGTGGCTACAGAGAAAGGACCGGCAAGGGAAACTTAGTATTACAACCTCGACACTGGGAGGCAAATTTGAACAACTAGTCAGTACTCATGCAGGTTTGAGGTCTAAATTCACACTTTTAGTATGGTCCAAGAAATCTCAAGCAGAGAATTTAATTTAAAATTGTCTCAGATGGATTGTGCCTGAAGTTGGCTGGCAAAAGCAAATGAAAATTCTCTCTGGAAGTCCTTAACATTGACCTAAGCTGACAAAGATTGAGGGTGCACTTGATTATAAGAGACACTCTGATTTCACAGGTGCAATAAAATATGTTTTAGGATTAATGAAATATGGTTATTACTTATTTGTAAGTGATTAAAAGACTTTCACCTCAGAATTAGCTCAGATTAAAATATCTGAGATTTAAGAAGAGTTATCATATGTTTTAGTTATTATTTTTCAGTGTCTTTAATTTTAGGAGACTTATCTATTCATCTTCCGAGATACGTTTCCAGCATAGCAATCCCAGGCTACTATGTCACTTATTCACAAAATAATAATGGTAAAAATATTAGATAAGAATTGAAGTAGTTCATTTGAAAGATTTGTTCTCTATAAAAGCAAACATTTAAAAACACGTGGTGCTTAATGGCAGCTTAGGCTAATGGAATACCAATAAACCAGAATATAATCATGTAGGTGTGCTTCCATATGAGATGTTTTAATTAATATTGTTTGTTTTTAAATATTTTTTTATTGTGAAATAAAATACACACGAAAGTGTACAAATTCATATGTGGAGCTCAGTAATTTATCATGGAGTGAACATCCGTATAACCATAACAAAGACCAAAAAACTGAAAGTGTCATGCTTCTCTCATCACAGTCCTCCCCATTTCCGCCCCCTCTAGAGAGTCATCTCCTTATTTCCTTTTCCAAAAAAAAAAAAAAAAAAAATAGCTTGACCATATAACTATTCATCCTTATATATTACAGTTTTATTTAGTCTGAACCCGGGAAAACAGACTCATGCAGTAGTAGTTTTGTTTCCGTCTTAGTTTGTTCAACATTACGCCCTTGAGATTTATCCGTATTGTTGTGTGTAAATTGTAGTTTGTCCACTTCACTGCTCTTTAGTATTCCATTATATGAAGATGCCACAATTTATTTATCCATTCTACTGTGGTTGGACATATAGTTTGCTCTCACTTTGGACTACTACAAATATTGATGGTATGATTATTCTTGTATAGATCCCTTGATAAGCTGTACACACACTTCTGCTGTGTATTTATAATTTGGAATGTAATTGATGGGCTCTTGGGGGAATTCACAAGTTCAAGTTAATAAGTATTTCCAAGCAGTTTTTGGAAGCAGTAGTATCAATTTGTATGCCCATCAGCCATGCAATAAAGTGTCAATTTTTTCAGGTTTTTGTTTGTTTGTTTGTTTGTTTTTAGTCATCTGGCCTGTGGAAATTTTTTTCAATGACTTTTAAGAATAAATACAAATTTGCATATAGCATTGTAGGATTAAACTGTCAGGATTGAAAACTACTGACAGGCTCAGACAATGAAACAATGACAATAAGGTAAAATTCAGCAGGAATGATACAAAGCTACTTCATCTGATCAGTACAAGGAGACTAAGTGTCACAGAATTTCACATAAAAAAGATGGCGGGAAGTTATGAAGGTGTTATGGTCAGTAAAAAAATTGGTATCCAAATCTGCACTAAGCAGGGTCAGTTTTCTCAAAGCAGAGCTTGTAAATGCCCAAGCCCTAAGGAAAAGTTATCATTTCTCTCAGTAGATGATTGTTAGTTAATGAATAAGTTGAATGAAGGAATGACTGAATAGTTTGTGTTCAAAGCTGAATACTAGAGAAAGACACTCAAGAGCAAAGCTCTTCTGAGCATTCTTCCTCTTTCCTATTTCAGAGGACAGAGACAATTAGGTGACAATTATCAGAGGAGAAATAAATGATTAAATAGGAAGCAG
Source organism: Mustela lutreola (assembly GCF_030435805.1). Classification (NCBI taxonomy): domain Eukaryota; kingdom Metazoa; phylum Chordata; class Mammalia; order Carnivora; family Mustelidae; genus Mustela; species Mustela lutreola. The sequence goes on along the minus strand of NC_081308.1, from coordinate 30,279,423 downwards.
TGAAATCAAGGGTAGGATCTTTTGGAGACACTGATGAAACAATAGGTTTTGTATAAATCATTTAAGTATTAGTTATGCTTTCTGGAGAACTTTCTTTCCTTGTTCTATTTCATCTGTTTTATTTTTTAGGTTCCTTTTTTTCTTCCCTTTTGTTCTAAGTTCACTTTTTCTTTCTCTCTTTTTAAAAGTGTCAGTTCTGTGTTTTATTTAAAAAAAAAAAAAAAAAAAAAAGGACACCAGCAGACAAAAGCCTCCCAAATCAAGAAGTCCCACTTCTGGCCATACCTTGCTTAGCTTAGGTACACCCTTCCACCGAGAGTCCTATTTCTCTTCAGTTCTCCCCATTATTCATTTCACCCAGTGTAGCATTCTAGTTTTTTTTTTTTTTTTAAGAAAATAATAAATTTTGGAGGGGAGATGTTTGATATATATATATAAATGAAAAGTCGAATGGAATTAAAAAAAAAATCATGCCCATAGAGAATATTCCATGTAAATAAAGTCACACCTCATAAACTCAATGCCTATTAGCATCTCCAGACTTTTCTTTTTTATGTTTATTCCAATTTCTAGGCATAATCAGCTTCTTGTTTTGCACCATTTGTATTTGCATGCCTCTTAGAAGCTGAGGAATAAACGCCTGTTTCATTGCTATTTCCCTAGGTTATTTTGGTTCAGTGGTCTGATGTGTGTAACGCTTCATAAAATTAAGAAATATCTTATTAATGCCTTCATTTCCCCTTCAGGTTTTTTTGTCTGTATGATCTATGCTACAGATTACATTTACTGTAAACTTAATCTATTTTTAATGACACTTGCCAAGAAAACCATGGCTTTATTTTTCTGTTTACTTGGTAGTTGCCGAGCAAATAGCAGCGGTCTATCACCAATTCGGAAGGAAGGTGGCATGCTAAATTTCACCATTTATCAGTTTTCCCTATGTAACTGGTATATCAAAGAACAGTGCATTTTAAATCATCTAGTGCTTGCCTGGGGTTTCTTTTTTTATGAGACAAAGAAAAAACTTAGTTGGAATTTTACAGCATCTTTGAAAAAGAGTTGCAGCTTCATAATAATGACTTATATTTTTAGTGTGCTTTAACATTGACAAAGCACTTTCAAAAAAATAATCTCATTTCATCTTCACAAGAACAAAGCCATTCAGTATACTAGTTAGGATATGGCCTCTGAAGCCCAGCTCCATAATTTCAAACCTTTCCTCTGTCATTTATTGTCTCTTAATATGACCCAGGGCAGTTCATTGAACTTTTCTCTGGGTCACAGTGTCTTCTTTTGTCCAGAGAGGATGATAATAGAGCCTATAGATTTGTTGTGTGCATGAGATGAGAGAATCATTTATATTTGTTAGTTATTGCCACAATAATATGAGTACTGATATAAATCCTCTAGGGTATATGACTAAAAGTTTATAGTTGGAGGTTGGCTATACTAATCATACCTGATTTCCTGAACAGGTCTAGAAGTTGGCTGAATGTCAGTTGATCTAGAATGGCCTAGGCTGGAATGACTGGATGTTCTTAACTCTGTCTAGATGTGTCTTATTCTCTAGCATCTGTCCTGGACAGATTCCCGTAGTAAAATAGGGCAAGCCCCATTGCTAAAGTTCACTTCAAACCTCTGCACGATCTCACCCATGCTAATGTTCCATTGACAAAAATAAGTCAAGTTGTTAAGCCCAGGGTAGGTCAGCCAACTAGTGATGGGAGGACACTGAAAATATATTTTTGCAAAGGGCACAAATACAGAGAGGGGTAAAACATTGATGCTATCATTGTAATCTACTACAACATGTGGAACATAACAAAGTACTTATATGAAAAGATTCAATAAATGTATAACTCTTACTATTAGGTTGATCCAAATGAATGATCATTTTTATAGATAAAAATAATCAAATATCAGCAATTTTATATGATTCAAGCTCAAATTACCATTACAACTTCCTGTAAAAAAGAATTACCATCTACAGTTTTCAGTGGAAGAATCTAAAGCCTAATTAATTTTTAAGGTTACTCAACTCATAAATTTTAGCCTTTTATTTCAATGTAGTCTTCTGACTTTAAATTCAATTGTCTTCTCTTACATTATAGCAGCATTATGAGATTCTTGGTGATAGATAAATGATTGTAACTATGACATGACTTTATATATAATACAGTCATAATTTTCTCTCTTTTTTTTTAAAACAGGCTTTAATTCAATTTATTTTTCTTATTAAAAAACTCTGTGGTGGCCACATCTGGAACCTGTGTTCTCTGCAGAGAAACTCTGGTGTGAGTCTTTACAAGATGGTCAGTGAATTCCTAATAGGGTGACTTGGTGAACACAATCTCTTTCCAGAGGTCATAGGTGAGATAGCCACAGGTCTTGGAAATGACATCAAAAGTGGCCTTGGTGAGGCTGCCTAGGGTGGCAGTGCAGCCCCGGGGTGAGGTATAGCAGGTGTCAATACCGGCTGTCATCAGCAGCTTCTTGGGCAGCGCCTCTGGGAGCAGGGACGAGGCGCACCAGCACAGAGCCACAGAGACCAGTCAGCCTTGCATGGTACAGTACAGGCTTGCCGATCTTGCTCCACCAGTAGCTTTGCCCCACAGGGACAACGGAAAGTTTGGCCAGGAGGATGGCCCCACAGATGGCAGTGGCTACCTCTTTGGAGCACTTAACATCCAGACCAGTGTGTTGATTGTAATCGCCCATGACAATAAATGCCCTGAACATGGTCTGCTGACCAGCACCAGTTTGCTTTTGCACAGGGATAACCTTCAAAACATCATCCTTGAGGAAAAAGCCAATGATCTCAGAGCCCTTGATGGGATGGGAGAAGAGACAGATCTCCTCCCAGTCATGCTCTTGATCAGGTGGCCCAGCTTGTCGATGCACTCCTTGTCCTTGGCCTTGCCTCTGAGAGCCCCACCCCCAACCATGGCCAGGACCAGGTCTGGGCTGCTGCTGCCTAATCCTCCAGCCTCCCATTCCAGGGCCCCAGGGCCCTCTAGGGCCCTCCAGGCCCTCCTGCAGCACCGGCGTCATCTGCTATTTGGTGTTTTCTCAGAGAAGCAGCTAATTACCCAGCTCTTTATCCTCATAAAACTCATGCCGTGCCAGTGAGTACAGGCATCTGAAACACCTGGTCTTTTGCCAACACTAACCCTGTAGCATTCCATCTCCTGGTTACTAGCTCCCAGAAATAGAAATGAAGTTGGTAGTAGCTAAATGCTATATTGGTACTCTCAGAAAAGCCATCCCAAAAGCATTTGAGAATTTATGAGTTATAGCTAAATATATTATTTCATGCTTATTTCACTTGTATGTTCCTAAACATGCTGGCTATGGTATTTTTTCACATGTATTTCTTGTTTGTATATCTAATTATATTTTAGCCAGTTAAATAGATACATTCTGTATAAATACACATTTGGATTATTTTTACGTATGTGCCTATTACATATTTAACATTAAACTATGCATCGCAGGGGCATCTAGGTGGCTCAGTTGGTTAAGCTCTGCCTTTCACTTGGGTTATGATCCCAGGGTGCTGGGATCCTGTCCCAGTAGACTCCCTACTCAGCAGGGAGTCTGCTTCTCCCTCTCCCTCTGCCTGCTGGTCCCCCTGCTTGGACTCTCTCTCTCTGTCAAGTAAATGAAAAAAATCTTAAAACAAACAAATGAAAAAAAACTATGCATCACAATGTTTTTAGAGATGCTCTGTGCACTGTCTTTCACATGGCCTCTACTCAACAAATTGCCTTAGATTAGTAAACAGACATAGAGTTACAATACAACTGATGTCCCTATACGTGGATTTGGATGAGTCAATTAAATGAACATCCAAATCAAATTATTCTTACATTTACAAATCATGTTTCATATAGCTCAGAAGGAGAGAATATTTGCAAGGAGCAATAAGCTATTAAAGCTCCTCATTATAACATATTGCTGCTGAATTAAGTTTCCTTATCTGTCAGTTAGTATGTTATTTATAACGAATCTAATTTCACTCCTTCCTTTCTACTCACACTAGGGTCAGGATCTCGGAAGGATTCTTCATTCTCTGAAAAACTGGTAATTTCAAGACCCCAGAATTCTGTTACTTAATGCTTTTTAAATTAAATGATTGCACAGATTTATTTTGTTGGTGATGTCAGATCAAGACAGACATATATTTATTACTGGTGTAAATAGCCACAGTATCTTTTTAAAATTTTTTTATTTCTTTTCAGTGTAACAGAATTCATTGTTGATGCATCATACCCAGTGTTCCATGCAATACGTGCCCTCCATAATACCCACCACCTGGCTCCCCTAACCTCCCACCCCCCCTTCAAAACCCTCAGATTGTTTTTCAGAGTCCATAGTCTCTCATGCTTTATCTCCCCGTCCAATTTCCCTCAACTCCCTTCTCCTCTCCATCTTCCCATGTCCTCCATGTTATTTGTTATGTTCCACAAATAAGTGAAACCATATGATAATTGACTCTCTCTGTTTGACTTATTTCACTCAGCATAATCTCTTCCAGTCCTGTCCATGTTGCTACAAAAGTTGGGTATTCATCCTTTCTGATGGAGGCATAATACTCTATAGTGTATATGGACCACATCTTCCTTATCCATTCGTCCGTTGACGGGCATCTTAGTTCTTTCCACAGTTTGGTGACCGTGGCCATTGCTGCTATAAACATTGGGGTACAGATGGCCCTTCTTTTCACTACATCTGTATCTTCGGGGTAAATACCCAGTAGTGCAGTTGCAGAGTCAGAGGGAAGCTCTATTCTTAATTTCTTAAGGAATCTCCACACTATTCTCCAAAGTGGCTGCACCAACTTACATTCCCACCAACAGTGTAAAAAGGTTCCCCTTTCTCCACATCCTCTCCAACACACGTTGTTTCCTGTCTTGCTAATTCTGGCCATTCTATCTGGTGTAAGGTGGTATCTCAATGTGGTTTTAATTTGAATCTCCCTGATGGCTAGTGATGATGAACATTTTTTCATGTGTCTGATAGCCATTTGTATGTCTTCATTGGATAATTGTCTGTTCATGTCTTCTGCCCATTTTTTGACATGATTATCTGTTTTGTGTGTGTTGAGTTTAAGAAGTTCTTTGTAGATCCTCGATATCAACCTTTTGTCTGTACTGTCATTTGTGAATATCTTCTCAACAACAAAACCAATCAAAGGACAACTGATAGAATGGGACAAGATATTCACAAATGACCTAACAGATAAAGGGCTAGTATCCTAAATCTATAAAGAACCTATTAAACTCAACACCCAAAGAACAAATAATATAATTAAGAAAAGGGCAGAAGACAGGAACAAACATTTCTGCAAAGAAGACATCCAAATGGCCAATAAACACATGAAAAAGTGCTCAACGTCACTCGGCATTAGGGAAATACAAATCAAAACCACGACGAGATATCACCTCACACCAGTCAGAATGACTAAAATTAACAAGTCAGGAAATGACAGATGTTGGTGAGGATGTGGATAAAGGGGAACCCTCCTACACTGTTGGTGGGAATGCAAGCTGGTGCAACCACTCTGGAAAACAGCATGGAGATTCCTCAAAAAGCTGAAAATAGAGCTACCCTACGACCCAGCAATCGCATTATTGGGTATTTACCCTAAAGATACAAATGTAGTGCATGGGACACATGCACCCAAATATTTATAGCAACAATGTCCACAATAGCAAAACTATGAAAGAGCAAAGAAGCCTCACACTTCTCAAGCATCCTGTTTTCTGCAGGGGGCCCGAAAAGTGTGTGTGCATGGAACACCTGCCATATGCCATCTAAAGGAAGTATGAGGAGAAGGGGACACATCACAGTGTCTATAGTTGATTTTTATTTCTGTCTTGTACTAGTTGGGTAACTATAGGAAAGATATTTAAGCTCTATATTCTCTAATATTTGAATAAGCTGTAACACACAGTGTTAAATGGCATCATATGAGATCTTGTGTACACTTAAGTACCACGCAGTAGTTGGTCAAGCTATGAGCTGCAGAATCCAGAGTCATCTGAGAAATAGAGGCTGATACATCTAGTAAAGGAGAAAATGTAAAACAGCCCACACAGCCTCTAAAGCTGAGGAATTTACCCATCAAATCTTTCAGTTATGGTACTTTATTTTAGGGGGATTCTTTTTTTGCATATTATAATTACCACAGATTATTTTGATTTGAGAGCGTAGACTGCAATGTTTTTTAAATTTCTCTTTTACTGTGATACAGCAAGAAATGCATTTTTATTTTAGATCATTATATACATGCTGCATACATATATACACATCTGAAAGAAAAGTTTCATGAACTGTTGCTTACCTGCATTGCTGCCTAATATTTTCTACTCTGCCTTGTTCTACTATAATTTTTTAAATTTTTTTTAAAAATGGTGATCAGTATCCCAGCAGCAATGTGTCACAACATATGTTTTAAAATACTTTGAAGTATGACAGATCAGAATATAAATCCCAAATCATCCACTTACTAGCGTAGTGACTGTGAACAAATTAAATTCTCAGATTCATTTGTAGAATAAGAGTTATAATAGGAATAAACCTTATGTCATAGAAACACAGTGAGGATTATATCAGATAATTAATATAAAGCACAAACTATAGTATATGCTCATTATTTGGGGGTTTCAAATCACTACCTTTAATTGCATTAGAGATAAAGTTTTAAAAATGTATCTGACTGTATTCTATCAAATTCAGAAAGGTCAGATAATAATCTGGACATTTCAGATCTCAAATTTCTTACTCCCTTGACTATGTCATATATAGAGAAATCAAATATTATTTTAGGAGATTTAATATCCCTGAAGACACCAACTTAATATCTAAACACCACTGTCCTAGTTTGGTGGGAAAGGGCATGAATGCTTTGGAAGCAGCATTCTGGAACTTGACAAGTGCCTCACTGCACAAAGCCATTGAGGACACTGGCCTGGTATAATTTAACTCTGTTCCTGAAAGCTCTAAATCCAGGCCAACATTTGTAAACACTATTGCACGATTGATTGCAATGTCACTCTGGTCTCTCTTCTCCCTCCTTACCCTCCTTCATTTCCCAGCATGACTCAAAGTTTAAATTTATCTGAACCTTCCAAGTGTGTCTAAGAAAAGTTTATCATTGTTAGTCACTTAACCTCCCTGGGCTTAGAATACTTGGCGAAACCCAAATGTCTTATTTCATACCAGAACTCTCCCCGTTCACTACTGGTGCGAGAAGCAGAAATTCAACTTAATTTAATTTGTATTTTCTCCCTAATTTAGTAATGCAAATTATTATTTTCTGCCTTGTAGATGCTACAATGCACAATGCAACTGAGACCCTGTTGGCTAGTAACCCAGATAAGTGAATCAGTGGAAATGTTTACAGGGAAGCAAATGACATGCTTACTTAAAATTCATTTCTCTTTAATGACAAGAAAATTTAATTTCAAATTTCAATCTACAGGTGTTTGCTAACAGACCTTTCCAGCCATTAGGTCATTTCTTATCACCCACCCTCTTTTGCCATGCCTTATAAATACTGTTGACAATGGGTTTCAAAACATTTTGCTGGTATGTTATATTTCTAAGTCCTATAGATTGCTTATCATGTCCTCTTGATATCATCTGAAACAATGTGTTTTTATGAGGAAACTGGATGATTACTTAATTGCAGTGTTTCTGTTTTCACTGTACATGCTACTGAATAGAAATGAGGGTAATATAGTCTCCTACATAAAATTCCCTAGCTAAGCTAGAAATATGATTTTCATATCTCACTCATCAGGTGACTCTAAACCAAAATAATCCTCCATCTGAATGGAAATATTTCATGCCTGGTTTCTGATGGAAAGAAAAGCGTATTTTGATCCAACCTATTTCAGTTACTTTTCCATTAAAAAATCCTTAAAAATATTTTTGTGACCTGTAAAATGTTCAGGCAGCCTTAAAGATGAAATAAATTTAAACTAGCAGGAAATATTATTAATAAAATCACTTAAGTGTTCTGTGTTTAATTACAAGACCTTTGGAAAAAATCTCACTGTGGAATGAGATACACTCAGATTTCAATGAGAGAAATTTTAGGATTTGATATCTTGATAAATTGAACCTCAGGAAAAATATGGGAAAGGTTTATCATTCACAAAGTAGTGTCTTCATTATGTGTAGGCAGTCTGTATTTTTAATTATTTTATTGCATCTTTGTACCCTTATAAAAGGTGCTTAATTCCAGGGTTTCTGGTTTAATGGTAATGACCTGTCTCTGCTTAGGTTCCTGTCTATTGTATCGGGTAAATTTTGGGCTTGTCACTTCAATGACACTGCGAGTATACTGTTGAAATGTGTGTGTAATCTGGGGTGCATGGCTGGCCCAGTTGGTTAAGCATGTGCCTTCAGTTTGGGTCATGATCCCAGGGCCCTGGGATTGAGTCCTGCATTGAGCTCCTTGTTCAACGGGGAGCCTGTTTCTCCCTCTGCCTGCTGCTCCACCTGCTTGTGCTCTTTCTCTGACAAACAAATAAAATCTTAAAAAAAAAAAAGTATGTGAAATCTTAAGACACTCCAGTTTGCCCAAATACAATGAAAATGGTCACATCAGTTCTAAGAACTAGAATTTGGGCCAAAGGACCAAACAAAGAAAAAAAAGGCTAAATGAATGAAATGGATATGACCAGAGTCATGAACACAAGTACCTATGTGCCTGCCGAAATAACATAAATGAATGAGATTGGTTGTATGAAAGACACATTGGAGAACGGCAGGGTCTCTGTGCCACTGGGATTATAAGAATTTATTTGATCCTAAGCCCAGTTGCTAGGCTTATTTGAAAATGTGGGTTCAATGTTTCCAGGTCTTCCTATTTTCTAAAAAAGTTAGAAACAGATTCCATTTTTATTTATTTATGTGATAGGGAGAGAAAGAGCACAAGCAGGGGGTGCAGCAGAGGAAGAGGGAGGAGCTGACTTCCCGCTGAGCAGGGAGCCTGACAGGGGACTCCATCCCAGGACCCTGGGATCATGACCTGAGCCAAAGGTAGATCCTTAACCAAATGAGCCACCCAGACACCCTAGAAACACAGACTTCTAGGTTGAAAATATTGGCAGCCATTTTAAAAAATTACTTAAACATTAAGTTATAATAACTTTTGTTGTTTTTTTTTTCAAATTTTATTCTTTTCATTTTGGTAGTTTAATTCAGAATCCAAATAAGATCCACACTCTGCAGTTGTTTGACAGAGCTCTTACGACTCTCTGTTTTTTAAGTAGCCCCACACTGGCCGTGTGACCTCACGACCCTGACAGAGAGTTGCATGCTCTCCTGACTGAGACAGCCAGACTCCCCAAATTTTGTTAGTTTTTTTAACTTAGAGTCCTCGTTCTTCCAAACTTTTAAATATAATTTATATATATATTATTTATAGAGATTTTAAATATGTACTATGATAAATTTTGATAATGCATATACTCATCTAACCTTTACCCCAAACAAGTTATAGAATGTTTCCTTTACCCAAAAAAGATTCCCTTATTCTCAGTTCCGGTCAATTCCTTACCTGACAGTTAAGAATAGTTCTGATTTTACGATAACTTAGATTGACCTTTCCAAATACTTAATATAAATGGAATGATGCAGCCAATTTAGGTTTGGCTCTTTTTGCTCAATATAATGTTTTTGAGATTCATCCATGTTGTTACATTTGTTAGTGGTTTGTTGCTTTGAGTGGCTTAGTAGTATTACATTCTATTCATCTCAAAGCATTATGTAGACCAAGTCTCACGATAGACTTGGCCTGCAGGAAAATGGTAGGTTATTTCTGGATTGGAAAGAAGATAATGGGTGAAGGCAAAAAAAAAAAAAAATGCAGAAAGGATGAAAGAATAGATGATTATTGTGCTATGGGAGTGTTCGAATAAAACAATATAAAATAGTGGAAAGAGAAGGACTGGAAAGCAGAAGAGAGCAAAGGACCCCGTAGGTAGGCATTTCAAGAATCCGGGTGCGAGAGGGTCATAGAAGCAACAAAGGAAGTGAAGAAAATAGCTGATTCTGTGATGTGGGTATTTTCTTGTTCACCCAGTGTGTTGGAGTTGCTCAGCCAGTTTCTGGATTTCTTTTAGAGAGAATTGCTCTGTGTGTAGCTGTAGATTCTATGTGTTCATTAGAGGAGGTGGATTCAGGAGCCTCCTACGTCACCATCTTGTACTAAAATCCTTCTTATGGCTTCAATAGTACCCTTGATATTCTGCTACATGGATGACAAAGATTGTGCTTTTTTTTTTTTTTTTAAGGATTCTGTTTCTTTTCTATCTTCCTTTCTTCTGATCATCTCACAGTAGCCTCACTCTTTAATGATTTAGCAATGATTATCATTTTCCTAACTTGTGAACGTTAAGTTCACATTGTAAAATTATCTTTGTATTGATGATAGTTTAAGGACAGGTCATATTTTTCCTATTTATCACACTTAAGAGAAATAATCTGGGGGCACCTGGATGGCTCAGTGGGTTACAGCCTCTGCCTTTGGCAGGTCATGAGCCCAAGGTCCTGGGATCGAGCCCCACATCCAGCTCTCTGCTCAGTGGGGAGCCTGCTTCCTCCTCTCTCTCTCTCTCTCTCTCTCTGCCTGCCTCTCTGCCTACTTGTGATCTGTCTGTCAAATAAATAAATAAAAATCTTAAGAAAAAAAAAGAGAAAAATATCCATTCTGTTTTTCATCAGGATCTCATGCTCTGTCTGCAATGAAACCGAATCACAATTCCCTAACAGTGCAGAGAACTTCCAACAAGGCCATTGCCATATATAATCATTCAATAGTCATAGAGTAGATATAATAGAAATGACTTCTCCTTGAATCTCAATATTCTAAAATTACTATACTTCAGTCCAATTCCCTTCGGTTGATAATTATTTGCCTCTATGTTCTGTGTGTGTGTGACAATTTAATACTTGAGGCTTTTTCAATTCTGAGGTATTCCATACCTTAGAGGATTTTGGAATCAGTCTCTCAGCTACCAACAATGCTATCTTCTTACATTCCTAGAGACGGTTTGGTAAACCCCTTCTGAATTGGATTACATTATATGAACTAAAATGTATTCACTTATATTCTGTTGCTAACAATGTAGACAAGAATCATTTTAGCCTAAAACTCAGTCCAACAACAAAATATTTTACTATGAATCAAGGCCAGAGTAGATAATGACATACTTCCATGTTGTTTAGAAGAATAGTTTTTGATAAGAAATACTAAATTAAACTCTCCTAAACAATAAGGAAATATATTTTCTTGCATACCAGGAAGACTAGAGGTAGTGCAGGGTCAAGTATAGAAACATCAGTGATTCACCGATTCAGTAAAATATCTATTTCTTCTTTGCTTTCCTTAACAACTTCTTTTCAAGAAAATGCCAACAGCAACGAGGGTATTTACTTTCTTGTTTAGTAAAACAAATAAGAGTAACTTCTCTTCAAAACATGGAATAAAATTTATTCTGATCTAACTTAGGTCACATGACCTTTGTGGAGCAAGAATAACCAGAAGAAATTCTATGCTCTTATTCCTTTGGCAAATGGGAACTCCCTCTGGAGCAGGAAATGAAGTACATACCTAAACAAAACTGAGGTTCTGTTAGGAAGCAGTTAAGTGTGGCTTCAGCTATTTTCCATTCTGCTGTATTTTCTATTCTACTATCTCCTGAGATTTTATTTATAACACATGGGCATTTAACAGCTATTCATGCCATTTAACATGTGAAAAGGTGGGAAATGAAATTGCATTGGAGTCTAAGTACATAGTGGCTCACAAAATGCAGACACTGAACTTTTATATTGAAGAAATTATTCATAACTTTCAGGAACAAAAATCTTTCCAAATTGTTTATTTTAATTGGGTGTGTTTCCTGGCTGCAGAAATAAATAAAAGCTGATTTTAAATTTGTGCAGTATGTCTTCAAACACCAGAGATGTGCTGAGTCATTGATAAATAATTCACTTAGCCTGGCAACAGATGAACGAATTTCTGAAAGCTGCAGACATCTAAGTTTCCCCATACTTTTCCTTTTTGAGATTAGCTAGAACAGAAGAATGATGGGATTCTAATCAGGACCAAAAAAGGGCAGCCTCTTTAAATTTTCAGCAACCTGCTATGGTGAATTACAATGTCATGTCTAATCATATTGTTTGTGTCAAGAGTCCTCTGGTCTGCTGCATCTAAGTACTGCAAATAGTTGCAAATAGTTGATATTTCCACCAGAAAACAGCTCCATTTGCAAATTAACACACCTCCTAAAGGAGAAGTGATAAGCAGGAAAATAGGATAATTCTACTCCAACTAATTTAAAAGTAAGTTTGAATTCACTTTATCCAGACCACTAATGTAGTTTGTGATTTTTATCTGATTTTTATCCAGCACTGCAGATTAAAGGGTATTTTAGGGAGCATTATTCAATAATCTGCCTGGTGTATTCTCCAATATCCCTGAGCAAAATAAATTAATCCCCCCACTGCCCTTGCCAAAGCCAATAACTTAGATTCACAAAAATAACAGGAGTTTTATGGTTTATGTAGATTTGAGTTAAAAGTTGACAGGGTGCCTGGGTGGCTCAGTTGGTAATGCGTCTAACTCTTGATATTATCTCAGAGTCATGAGTTCAAGCCCTGTGTTGGGCTCCGTGCTATGCATGCAACCTACTGAAAAAAAAATTTTTTTTAATTAAAAAGAAAAAAATAAAAAGTTAAATTTTTTTTTTTAATTTTAGATTTTTTTTTAAATTTGTCAGAGAGAGAGAGAGAGCACCGGCAGACAGAGTGGCGGGCAGAGGCTCCCCGCCGAGCAAGGAGCCCGATGTGGGACTTGATCCCAGGATGCTGGGATCACGACCTGAGCCAAAGGCAGCCACTTAACCAACTGAGACACCCAGGCATCCCAGAAAAATAAAAAGATTTAAGAAAAGAAAAGCTAATGTTGACTGTAGAGTCAATAAATGTGCTTTGGTGACCTTGAATAACTCTTAAGAATAGAGCCAGGGAACAGAAGGTTGTTTTCACTGAGGTTCCATGGGTATATATCATAAAATATTTGTAGGTCAAACAAACTGGAACAGAAAAGAAAAATAATTCCATGATGAGCCAATGTCCCCTTGTATTATTCAGCTTAAAAATCTTTTCCCAAAGAATTAATGTATACATTTTTTAAATTGCTGAATTAAATTTATATATAATGAAATAAGCATTAATGCAAGTACACAATTCAATGACATTTTATTGTAAATGTGCCTTATTTTTTATTGCTAAATATTATTTCATTATATGAACATATCACTTTACTATCTTACTAATAGACTTTGGGGTTATTTCCAATTTTTGGTTATTATGAATAAGACTCCTATAAACATTCTCATATAAGGCTTTGTGTAACCAATATTTTTTTTTAAAAGATTTTATTTATTTATTTGACAGACAGAGATCACAAGCAGGCAGAGAGGCAAGCAGAGAGAGAGAGAGAGAGAGGGAAGCAGGCTTGTTGCAGAGCAGAGAGCCCGATGGGGGGCTCGATCCCAGGACCCTGAGATCATGACCCAAGTCGAAGGCAGCAGCCCAAACCACTGAGCCACCAGGCGCCCCCAATATTTTTAACTTCAAGCGAATACCAAGGAGTGGGAAAAAAAAATACCAAGAAGTGGAATCAATGAATTATAAGGGTGGTATATATTTAATTGTTTAAGAAATTGCCAACCAGTTTTCCAAGTGGTTGTACCACTGTGGTTTTAATTTTCATTTTCATGATGTCTAATAACATTGAGAATCTTTTCATGTACTTATATGTTATTCACATATCTTCTTTCAGGTAGCATTTAAGTATTTTGTCCATTTTTATTAGCCATTTTTGAGAGATTTTTATATATTCTGGACACAAGTCCTTAGATATATTTGTTGTTAATATTTTCAACCTCTGTGTTGCTTGCATTTCTTTTTAAATAAAGACAATAAAGACAAAAATTGAAAAACAGAATTCTTTTTTATTTCAAAGTCCAGTTTATTATTAAGTTCAATGTTTTTTGTGTGGCTGCTCTAAGAAATCTTTGCTGATTCTGTATTTGCAAAGATATTCTGCAATATTTTTTAAAGCTTTTACAGTTTTACTGTTACATTTAGATCTTAATCTACCTCAAATTATTTTTTGTGTATCATGTAAGGAAGGAGTCAAGGTTTTTTTCCCATATGGTTATTATACCCAACTTGTGGAAGATATTTTCCTTTTTCCTTTGAATTACATTGAACTCTTCCTTGAAAATCAGTTGAGAGTTTAAGTGTGAGTCTTTTTCTGGTAGATCTATTCTGTATTCTCTGGTGTATTTGCATATCTATTTATAATACGGCAATACCTGAGAATTGCAGCATTATAGAGAGCCCTCAACTTAGGTAGTCCAAGGCCTTTAAAATAGAAATTTAGTCATTGGAATCCATCAAAATCCTTGAGGAGAACACAGGCAGCAACCTCTTCGACCTCAACCGCAGCAACATCTTCCTAGGAACATCGCCAAAGGCAAGGGAAGCAAGGGCAAAAATGAACTATTGGGATTTCATCAAGATCAAAAGCTTTTGCACAGCAAAGGAAACAGTTAACAAAATCAAAAGACAACTGACAGAATGGAAGAAAATATTTGCAAATGACATATCAGATAAAGGACTAGTGTCCAAAATCTATAAAGAACTTAGCAAACTCAACACCCAAAGAATAAATAACCCAATCAAGAAATGGGCAGAGGACATGAACAGACATTTCTGCAAAGACGACATCCAGATGGCCAACAGACACATGAAAAAGTGCTCCATATCACTCGGCATGAGGGAAATACAAATCAAAACCACAATGAGATACCACCTCACACCAGTCAGAATGGCTAAAATGAACAAGTCAGGAAATGACAGATGCTGGCGAGGATGCGGAGAAAGGGGAACCCTCCTACACTGTTGGTGGGAATGCAAGCTGGTGCAGCCACTCTGATTTTAAATGTTATTTTAAAAATAAACATGTGAAGGTATAAATTTCCCTCTATATATCACTTTAGTATCACCCCACAAACTTTGGCATGCTGTTTTCATTTGAACTTCGTTGGATATATTTTCTAATTTTCTTTGTGATATATTCTTTTACCCATGGATTATTTCAAAGTGTTGATTAATTTCCAAAGTTTGGGGAATCTTCTAATTATCCTACTATTGTTGATTTCTAATTTATTTCTGTTGTTTTCAAAGAACATACTCTGTGAGTGTTTAGTCTTTTCAGATTTATTGGTACATATTTACTGCCCGATATATTGTCTATCTTGATAGAAATTTTATGTGCACATGAAAACTATGTTCAGTAATTGTTGAGGTGATCTATAAATGTCAATAAGGTTGAGTTAGTTGATAGTGTTGTTCAAATAGTCTACAGCCCTATATGATCTTTTGCCCACTTGTTTTATCAATTACTGAGAGAAGGGTAATGAAATAGCCTACTATGTGGCCTTTTGTGTTTATTTTAGCTCTGTCAGCTTTTATTTCATCTATTTTATAGTTCTCTTATTTGATCCATTCACTTTTAAGATTGTGATGTCTTCCTAATGAATTGGCAGGGTTTTATATTGTTTCATTTAAATCTATCTTCTAAGCTATTTCTTTTCTATTTGTCCCTTACATTTTTTTCAGTCCTCATTTATTGTTTCTTTTGTGTTATTTGAATATTTGTAGTCTTTTATTTGATGTCCTCTATTGGATTTTGTTTCTTATATTTGTCCTACTTGTACCACTTTCTCTTGGGATTATAATATGAATCCCTAATTTATCACAGTCTACTTAGAATCACTATCATACTACTTCATGTAAAACTTGAAACATTTTAAAAGACTATGATTCACAGGGTGCCAGGGTGGCTCAGTTGGTTGAGTGTCCAACTTCTGATTTTGGCTCAAGTCATGATTTTGGGGTTGTGAAATTGAGCCCTGTGTTGGGCTCCATGCTGGGGGCATGGGACCTGCTTAAGATTCTCTCTCTCCCTCTCCCCCTATTGTTCCTTTCAAAAATAAATAAATAAAAGAGTATGATTTTATTTTCCCTCCTATACTTTGTGCTATTTTATTATACGTTTAACTTCTACATATATTAAAAATACCAAGATATATTATTTATGCTTTAAATATCAGTTTTTTCTTTTTTTAAAAAATAGATTTTATTTATTTATTTGACAGAGATAACAAGTAGGTAGAGAGGTAGGCAGAGAGAGAGGAGGAAGCAGGCTCCCTGCCAAGCAGAGAGCCCAATGCGGGGCTCGATCCCAGGACCCTGAGATCACGACCTGAGCAGAAGGCAGAGGTTTTAACCCACTGAGTCACCCAGGTGCCCAAATATCAGTTTTCTCTTAAAGAAATATAGAAGCTAAAAGAAGAAGAGACAGCCTTTATATTCACCCACATATTTACCATTTCTATTACTTTTCTTTTTTGTTGTTGTTGTTGTTATAGATTTGAGTTTTATTCTAGTGCCATTTCTCTTTAGCCTGAAGAACTTTCTTTATCATCTTTCAGAGCTTAGGTCTCGTGGCAACAAATTTCCTCAGCTTTTGTTTATCTGAAAATGGTCATTATACCCTACTATTTTTCATTTTTAATGGTACAAATTACATAAGGTAAAATTAATCTTTTTAAAAAAATATTTTATTTATTTATTTTGAAAGAGAGAGGTAGAGAGAGCCAGGGGGAGGGCAGAGGGAAAGGGAGAATCCCAAGAAGACTCCACATTGAGCACAGAGCCCAATCCCACAAACTTGAGATCACTACAGAGCTGAAACCAAGAGTTGGATGTCCAACAAACTGAGCCACCCAGGTACTCCAGATCTTTTTTTTTTTTTTAATATAGTTCTGCTAGCTTTGACAAACTCACATAGTCAAATGTCTTCTTAATCAAGATATAAAACAATGTCATCACCCAAAATGTATTCCCATGTGATCCTTTAAAGTCAACTCATCCACACTGAGGAGGGTATGTGCTATGGGGAGCACTGTGAATTGTTTAAGACTGATGAATCACAGACCTGTACCCCTGAAACAAATAATACATTATATGTTAATAAAAATAATAAAATAAAAAATGCTTGATATAAAAAAAAAATAAAGTCAACTTATCCACCTACTACCAGTCAAAAGCAACCACTGAACTACTTTCTGTCCCCACAGTTTCACCTTTTCCAAAAAAATCATATAAATGAAATCATGCTCTATGTAGCCATTTGATACTAGCTTCTTTCACATAACAAAATACATTTGTGATATAACCAAGTCATTGCATATATCAATAATTCATTCTTTTTATGCAGAGTAGTATTTCGTCATGTGGACACACCACAATGTGCTTATCCATTCTGCATTTGAAGAATATTTGTGTTGTTTCAAATTTTGGTGACTATGCATGCAGAAAGCCACTATAAACACATGTGAACAGATTTTTGTATGAAAATATATTTTCATTCATTTTGCTTGTGTAAATACATGGCGTGTACATTTAACTGTATAAGAAACCACTAAACTATTTTCCAAAGTGGCTGTACCATTTAGCATTCACTAGTGATGTATTTCCAGGTGTTTCACATCACTGCCAGTACTTATCAGGATTCTTTTTTTTTTTTTTTTTTTTGGTCATTCTAATAGATGAGTAGTGATACGTCATCACGATTTTAATTTGGATTTCCCTAATGATTAATAATATTAAGCATCTTTTCATGCACTGATTTGCCATTTGTGTATTTTCTTTGGTGAAGTTGTTTGTTTAAAATTTTTTCCCGTATTACTGATTTTGGTTAATATATTCTGGACATAAATTCTTTCTCAAATATGTGACTTGCATATATTTTTCCCTGTCTTTGGTTTGCCATTTTATTGCCTCAACCATGTCTTCTGAAGGGCAGACATTCCCATAACGACCACACCACACACACACACACACACATTTGCTTCTGAAGACACCTAGAATTTCACTTAAATTGCTAATTGAAACAACTTTCATGCTCTTTCTTCAGCACACCACTTCTTCTTATAAATATTTAAATTATCATATTAAAAAAGAGACATAGAGAGAGAAAGTGTATGTAGCTAAAAAATTTTTTAAGTAAATACTTATGAACTCATTCCAATATTATGCACTGCCTTGACATAAGATAAAAGTAGAAGAGCCTCAAATGGGGTGACTATGAATTCTCTTTCCCACTCTGCTCTCATGGAAAAGATTCCCTAGCCAAATAACACTCCCCATTAGGTAGATCAGAAATAAGGCTTAGTTCACTGCCAAGTGGCAGAATTATTCAAAGGAGCCAATGACAACCAAGGTGCACTCCACCCTTTTGATACTACAAAGCCTGTCTCCCCACAGCCTGTTTTCTTACTCTGGTTCCAAATGCAACCTCTTTGTGGTTCTGTATAGTATATGAAATCCTTTTTCCCTTGCCTGTGAGTGCATGTGATAGTAACAAACTACTGCTCTCAATCTAAAAAACAAACAAACAAAAAAACCCAAACATTCCTTATTTTGATAAAGTTCAACTTACCAGTTTCCTCTGTTTTGTATTATGCCTTTGGTGTTATGTCTGAGAAATCTTTGCCTAACTCGGGGTCACAAATATTTTTCTTATGTTTTCTTCTATCATCCTCTTTTTTGAAGGATATTTTCAATGGATATAGAATTCTGAATTTATAGGTTTTCTTTCTTCTCTTTTTCTTCCAGCATTTTATTTTTTTTTATTTACTTTTTTTAAAGTAAACTCTACGCTGATGTGGGGCTCAAACTCATGACCCTGAGAACAAGAGTCACATGCTCTACTTACTGAGAAAGTCAGGTGCCCCTCCTCCAGCATTTTAAAGATGTTGTTCCAAAATGTTATGGCATCAATTACTTTTGGCGAAAGGTCATTCACCATTTATATTGTTTTTCCCAGTAGTCTACTTAGGTTCCAACTCCCTATTCTATCACCTCAAAAGTGGCCCCAGATAAAAAGGCAGACTGAAAAGCAACTCATCTCATGTGTTTCCTTCTCTTAAGTATCAAAGCTTTGAGCTATCTATGCTCAATACCTAGACATTATTACCACAAATAATTTGTGAAATGTTATAGTACTTCATGATAAGAGGGTAAGTCTGACACCTGTTACTCCATAATGGCTATATGGAGAATTCTAGCATGTTTAATATTCTTACTCTTATTTCTTCCATCCATGTATGCAGCAATCAATAATATATATTTGGATACCAACTATGAGAGTGTGCTTATTATTAAAGAGGCAAAGACATGGTCCCAACTATTAACTAGCTTATAATATTTTAAGCATATATATTTTTTAATTAACTTATTTCATTTTTTTAAATTGAAGTATACTTGACACACCATGTTATATTAATTTTAGGTGTACAACATAATCATTCAACAACTCTACACATTATGCTATGCTCACCACAAGTGTAGCTACCATCTGTCGCCATACAATGTTATTACAATACCACTGACTATATGTCCTATGCTGTACCTTTCATCCCTGTGACTTATTCATTCCCTATTGAAGGTTTATACTGAAAGAGAAAACAGGGCATAAAATACAAGTTTTGCAAACTTCTTGAAGCTCAAATATATCAAAATTTCCCTAATCACGGGTTGATAACTCTATAATAAATGTATGATTTCAAACCTCATAGTTGCTCAGCATTACCTTCTATTATCACCAATTGAAGCCCTCACCCATTTCTCACAGTAATAATTCTTAAGTTTATCTCTCTAACACTGAAACAGTTAAACATCCTTACTATAGATCCACTTACGGATAGTATGTTGACCATCTTCACATATATCTTCTCTTGCTCAAATTCAACCCAAATGTGTATATTCAGACCTGCGTGAAACTGGCCAATTGGGGGGCACCTGGGTGGCTCAGTGGGTTAAAGCCTCTGCTTTCGGCTCGGGTCATGGTTCGGGGGTCCTGGGATCGAGCCCCACATCTGGCTCTCTGCTCAGCAGGGAGCCTGCTTCCCTCTCTCTATGCCTGCCTCTCTGCTTGCTTGTGATCTCTGTCTGTCAAATAAATAAAATCTTAAAAAAAAAAAAAAGAAACTGGCCAATTGGGACCATTCTCTAGCTCATAAGTGTCAATGGAAGGAATGTACTTATTTGCTATTTGGTTGAAGTATTGTTAAAAGGATCTCCAGAATTTATTATTTGTCTTCCTTTTGCTTTAGTCTTTGAAAAACTGTTTGAGCTTGGAAATAATTCTTGAACAACTGTTTAACTTTCATAACAAATATTTCAAAGGAATAAACACTTGTATTTATGGTTTTAATCACTTAAATAGAATAATCAGGAAAAACCACTTTATTCTAGGTCATGTGCTAAGGGGGCAGAGCACAAACATACATGACTCATTTTTTACCCATGAGGAGTACACAGCTTAGAATGAGAGAAGGACATGTTAACAAATTTTGTGAATATAATTAAATTATAGTGCAATTATAGTGTTCTTGTGTGAGAGAGAGGGAAGAAAAGGGAGAGTGTTAGGGGTTTGGGGAAGTGGGAACATGTTCTTTACCTTTGTGAGAGACTAACTGGCCTTTTGGTGTAAAAAATGTGTAGAAGAGCTTAACCCAACTCATTTACTTCAGGAAAAACTGGGCTGAGCATAAAACCTTGACAAAAACCTCTTCTGGTCAACATTTGAACCTATAATATTGATTGCAACAGTGACTCTGAAGTTCTGGACCCAGAGGTTACAAATCTTTTTGCCAGCAGGATGCAGTCTGCAGTTTGACATGTGAGCACCTCCATCTCATGGCAGGGAGTTATTGATGGAAATTGCCTGATCCAGCCTCAGATGTGGCCCAATACAAACAGACCAGAGACATGACATGGATGTGCCCTATACCAAGAAATATGCAATTTGGAGTAAGATTCTTGGAACAGCCAAAGCTGAAGTCAGCAGGTGCTTTGTCAAACAAACCTGAGCTTAAGACCAGCAAAATTCAGGGCAAAGGTGGCAGCCAGGCAGCAAGGCAAGGTTTGAGGCAGAAACACCAGCAGGTTTTAAGTGAGGGGTCCCTTACTGAGTGTGACACTATGGGAGGCTGGAAGCCTGACATGTCAGTCAGCAAAGGGAAGGACAGTCATGTCACTGAATAGGACTGATACAAGATTGTCAGTGTAAATACCAGTATTTTGTGGCTTATAAAATGATTGCATCTACAGAAAAAACCTCCAATCCCAACAGTTGTGTTGCATTTTTAATGGAAGCAGGTCTTCTACCACGGTTCCTAAGGAAAAGGCAAATTCTATTAAAAATTCAACTTGCTTCTCAGAAGAGTGACCAATGCTATGATAGGAAGGCAATACAAGGCAACACATTTTCAATGCAGATTGTATCATAACTTTGGGTGCTTAAAGGAAAGCACTTAGTTTCTCAAATTACTGCACAAAGTAATCTATGAAATGAAAATCCTTGCAAACACCAAGTGCACTCCTAGAGCACTTGAAGTACTTGGCAATCATTCTGAAGCTCTTTATTAAAACCCTAAAGCTCACTAAACCCTGCACATCAGATGAAAAAAAAGTCATTTTGAATTATTCGTGGAGGTCAAGGGGATTCTTCAGTTGATACTTTTTAAAGTTTTCCTCTATTCCCTGCATTAATGATGATACCGGACAAAGATATTATTGTCCACAGATTGGTGTAAATGATTTGGTTTTAGCAAAATACTTCTGCTAAAGTAGTCTCATAGAAGGCATGAACTTGTCAAACATATGGGCAAAGTTTTTGCTCTCTCTCCAAGCTTCAATGCCCTTCATATGTAAAATGAAGATATTGAGGGAAAATTGGAAATCTGTTCTAGTGACATAATCCTTCTACATATGGGCAAATGATTATACACTAAAAATGTCCATTGTCACTTAATATAAAATATTAGTATTTTGAAAAAAATCTAAATATCCAAAACCAAGTTATGGTATAGTTGTTCAATGCCTTATCATGCAACTGTATAGAATCACATTCACAAAGGGCTCTAGTGGTGTGTGAAAGTACCTGTGATACAGTGTGATATTTTTTAATTAGGAAAGAATATCTATTTTTTTCTTTTGTTGCTTGTGCTTTGATTTTGGTGTCATATTTTAATCTTTTTAAAAAGATTTTATTTATTTCTTTTTGACAGAGAGAGAGTGTGCAAAAGCAGGGGCTGCTGCAGAGGGAGAGGGAGAAGCACACTTCCTGCTGAGCAGGGAGCCTGAGGTGGGGCTCCATCCCAGGACCCTGGGATTATGACCTGAGTTAAAGACAGACACTTAATGGACCGAGCCACCCAGGGGCCCTGTGTCATGTTAATTTTTATATAAATTTCATGTAGAGGCTGAGGGAAACAGGTACTGTCATAGATTGCTGTTTGCCACCAGCTTTGAGAAATGGAGGAGAATTTGGTAATATTGAACAAAACCACAAGGCATTTATCCTTCAATTTAGCAGTCCCAGTTCTCAGAATTTACCCTAAACATATGACTCAAACAATGTGAAAATACATATGATCAAGGCTATTTATTGGGATTACATATAATTGCAAAATATTGGAAACTGCCTAGATGCCTGAGCTTAGAGATAGGTTGAATAAACTATGATACGTATGCATGAGGATTATACAGTTGTGAAACATAATGAGGAAGATCTCTGTGAACTGATAGTGATTTCCAGGGAGATGATATTAAGTAAAAAAGGCAAAGTGCAAAAGGGCATAAACTTATGCTACATTTGTGTGTATAGAAAGATGGAGATAAGAAAACGTGCATATGTCTGCTTATCTTTACAAAAAGAAACACAGAAAACAATGAATCATTACACATATGGAGGAACAGGGTGGGAAAAATACAGAAGGGAATGAATGACACTTCTCTGAATGCATCTTTTTGAATATTTTTGACTTTTGAACATATGCTAATATTTTACATATTCAAAAAATGAAATTAAATCAGAATGAGGAAGGAAAAAATCTAAAACTGAAAGCAAATGGAAATAAATGAACTTTATTTTATTTCAAATGATTTTCATATCTACATTGGGGAGAAAGGCAGAAAGGACTAATACAATTAATTTAGGAATGAGGCATTTGATTATATATTCTTAGTCTTGGGCAAGGTTGTGGGGAGGACAGGAGATTTGTAAATAAATTTTTATTTTTTTTGAAGATTTTTATTTATTTATTTGAGGGAGAGAGAGTGCAAGAGAGCACGAGAGGAGAGAAGGTCAGAGGGAGAAGCAGACTCCCCATGGAGGTGGGAGCCCGATGTGGGACTTGAGCCTAGGACTCCAGGATAATGACCTGAGCCGAACGAAGGCAGTCGTTCAACCAACTGAGCCACCCAGGTGCCCAAATTCTGATTTAAAAAAAAATTCTTTTAAGATTTTATTTCTTTTAAAGATTTTTTTTTTCTTTTTATGTATGTATGTACTTATTTATTTATTTATTTTAGAGAGAGAGAGAGAGAGAGAGAGAGAGCACAAACAGAGGGTCGGGGGAAGGAATAGGGGTTGAAGGAGAAGAAGACTCCACAATGAGCAGGGCTTGATCCCAGGACCCCATGATCATGACCTTAGCTAAAGGCAGACGCTTAAGCACCTGAGTCACCAGGCACCCTGTGATTTCTTTCTAAAAGATTTCTTTATTTTACTGGTTTGGAGGAAGCAACTCTTAAAGTAGCATATGAGCAAAACCGATGATGTTGAGAGGCAGTGTTCTCACCGTGGAAGAAGGGACATTAAAGTATAGAATGTGAGGGGAAAAAGGCATAAAATGTGGAAAAGGCAACAGAAAGCTCTGTGGAGATGGATTAGATTTGGAAGTGTCACTGAGAATCCATGATTTCTAAAATGCGCATATGTGTGTATGTGCCCTAATCCATTTGCATGTGTGTATGTATGTGTGTATGCATGTTTGGTTGTATATTTAGATACCTGTGTATACACAGGCATATTTTCCTTGCTCTATCCAGTAAGAGGGCCACAGAGCAAAGTTACTTCAGGGGCAATGAGCACATATGACACCCAGATCTAGATCTCCAATATCATTTCTCATGAAGGAGTCAGGACTCCTTGGAGAAATAAATGGTTGAGTCCAGGAATGAGGCAGACAGATACAAGATAAGCTTAGAGCAATTTGTCCATCTGAAAGTAAGAAAGAGTAAAGAAAAAGTTGGTAAGTCAGTTCATAAGAGCATAGGAATAACTTGACAGGGCTCCTACTAATCAAATCTAGGACAATTTGAGCAACAAAATAATTAAGACCCATAATGAACCACTGATAAAACAGAAATTCAAGGGTTCACAATCATAATAAATAGATAAATAAATGAATGGGTGTGAGGTGGGGCAGGAGAGGCCTTGCTTATATTAGAATTCCTTTTTTTTCTAAGATTTTATTTATATATTTGCTACAGAGACAGAGAGAGAGAGCACAAGCAGGGGGAATGGCAGGCAAACAGAGAACCAGGCTCCTCACTGAACAAGGAGCCAGACATGGGGCTTAATCCCAGGACCCTGGGATCATGATCTGAGCTGAAGGAGGATGCTAAACCAACTGAACCATCCAGGTGTCCCTTATAGAATTCTGTGGATTGACTGGTAAATGGGAAGGGAATTACGAATTGGAAAATCATTATTTTGTAACCATAATGATAAGCATGGGGTCATTTAAGAATCATCAATAGATACTAAATCCAGGGTGAAGTTTTAATGAGGAATGGGATAACTTCACAGCTTTCAAGTGCTTACTCACAGATTGTTTATGAATTTCAATGTGAGAAAAATACTAATTACACACTGAAAAAATTGATAAACCTTTTGCAGAGTGATCAAAATTAACATTACCAATGTAGGGCAGATGGATAGGATTTGACACCCTGTGAAGGTCGCAAACTGGAATGTGATCATGAGGAATACCAGACAAACCTCAGGTAAGGAAGAATTCATATAAAAAGATGCATGGATAGGAAAGTTCATAATATCTTATAATAGCCCTTTAACTGGATATAACTGAAATGGTCAACAGTGAATGCATAAAGAGTGTGGTATAACCATACAAAGGAATACTACTCAGTGATAAAAAGAACAAATTGCCAATATATTCAACAATGTGGATGAATCTAAAAAGTATTCTGCTGAGTAAAAGAAGTCAGACATAAAAGTGTACACACTGTATAAGTCCATTATATGAAATCTGAGAATAGGAGGTGGTTTATGGAGATAGTAAATGAGCATTGCCTGAGGCAGGAGTAATTGTGGAGATTGACTATAATGTGCATAAAGGAACTAGACAGATGTAATGGAAATACTCTATCTGGAGTGGCTGGTGGTTACATGCATGTATATAGTGGACAAATGCATCGCACTGTTTACAGAAAAATGATGTATTCTATTGTGTCTAAATTATACTTCAATAAGGCTTGTTTAAAAAGGTGAAGAGGAGGAGTAATCAAGGGAAAAAATCTGCAAGGAAACAATAAAATAATCACACTAGTGACTGGGTGGTTTTTATTTTCACTTTTATGCTTTCCTGCATTTAATATGTTTGTCTAATGAGAGAAATCTTAATATTTATGATAAGGCTGTGTTTGTGTCTCCAGGCACTGTATTTTGTTTTGTATATGGCACTAGTGTGTGGCATTTCAGATTCCTCCATGTGAGGTGTGCTGTAGTGGCAAACATACCACTCAACTGAGAGACTTCACTGCTGTACATTTTGTGAAGGTCATTTGATCTCTCTCAGTTGAGTTTCTTTATAAAAAGAAAAAAGTTGACAGGACTGAAGGAACCAAGAGAGGTAGCATGAACATGGCCCAGACTCTGGAGTCCTGCAACAAAAGAACCATCATCATCACCTCATGTCTAGGTCAAAGCATGGAGATATCAAGTGTGTGCTAAATGAAGGTATGCCAATTTGTGATAGACCATATGAAAATGGTCACCTAATCATCAAATTTAAGGTAAACTTTCCTGAGAATGGCTTTCTCTCTCCTGATAAATTCTTTTTGCTGGAAAAACTCCTAACTGTAAGGAAAGAAATAGAAGAGACTGATGAAATGGACCAAGTAGAACTGGTAGACTCTGATCCAAATCAGAAAAGATGGCGCCATTACACTGGGGAAGCATAAGAAGATGATGAACATCATCCTAGGGGGTTGTTCAGTGTCAGACCTCTTAAAGAGGCCAATGCATAATACCACTGGCATCTTTTTTGGGGTAGTGAATAAGTGAAGGACTATAATCATAGCTCACTACTTACTATTGTTTTTTTTTAATATTCAACTATAGTTGTGTTTTGAAAGTTAAATGAAGAATAAACTCAAGCATAAAAGCTCAAAAAAAAATGAAGGAAGTTGATATACCTGACTCAAAATTTTCATGATACTTTTGGTACCAACTTAAGAACATAATATGTAAATCTTCTTAATTGGATTCTCAATAGTATCAGCAATGCATTTGCATATTCAAAAATCCTTTGAACTTTACATGTGTTACATGTTTCTCCTGTAACCTATTACAACACAAATACCCAGAGGCCAATTTAGAGGGCCTTTTAAATCCTTGACAGAAAGTATAACTCACAATCATCTTCAGTTTATTGCTATATTAAAGTGCTACTGATATTGCTTATTAAAGAAGAAAATGAGTCTTTTTTCTTTGTATTTTCTCTTGGCACTGAAAATATTGCAAGCCTCTGTTAAAGACAGTAGTAAACCTTCATATGTATAATCACATTAACAACCTTTTTCCTTCTCCAGTGAAAAAACCATAGGCTATAAAAGTTCCATATCCACTTTTTCTTTATTGAGTGAAAACTGGCTTTTGATTCCTCTGATTACATGATAATTGAATCAGACGTCTGGTTCTAAGCGATATGTTTCCTTTGCTTTTCCATTTGTTTATTGTTGTTTGCATTGCTGCAAATGCATTAAAACTGAATGCTGCTGAAAAGAGTTGAATTCTGTCAGGTGGGAAGAACAAGTTTGCTGGCTGCAGATGCCATTTTAACTGTGTCTCTCAAGTGTAGATTCTTCTATTTGTCTGTAGCTCATTCTCTAAAACACGCTTTTTTCTTTAAATCAGAACATCTTTCAGAAGGTATAGAAAATGAAAGAAAGCTTTTATCCCGCATCACTGCTTATATCAGGTGGCTGCATTAATGCCACAAAATTATAGGGAAAAGTTCTAAATTGGTTCTAGCAGCACTTTATGTCACATAAAGTAGAGTTTAGCTGGATTTTAATGATTTCATCAAGGACTAAATAAATGTAGCCAATATTCTAGATATTGTATCTATAAAATTCTACAACTTTATTTACATTTCACAATGCTGGCTAAAGGGCTTGTTCTGCGAATTACTGAAAGAGACAGGAAGAATATGGCTCAGTATTTTGTTATGTTATATTTTCACAATACTCATATACAAGACCCAGGAATCTCATTGATGTGACAGGAAGTGACTTAGTCCAACTCCTAATGACAATGCATTCCGGGAAATGTACATTCAACTGTGATCTTTACCTTCAACAATTTACAAATGAGTTTAATATGCCCAAGAGTGCTGTTCTCTATTGACAATATGTGAAGACAATTGTTCAGTGTAAGAAAACGGAAGCAGCTGGTACTATTGCGTATGCTTCAGATCACAAGAAAATGAGAGTATATCCTGTTTCCACGTTATCCAGAAAATCTCTATTGAATCTTACAAAATTAGGAATCAAATCATTTTTGAAGACTTTTTGTTTCTCCTGTTGTAATGAGATATAATACTTATGACTGAAATTTATTTCATTTCTAGAGATTCCTGCGATTTGGGAAAACTGGTAAGAAAGCATTATTAAGACAAAAAAAAATGGCAATGAATTGAGCTATAAAGTCATGGTTCTCCTACCTTCTCTTTTAGTGAAACACAGATGTTACATTTGCAGCAGACCTTCTGTGGTTAATGTGTTTGAGAATAAACACCGGCAGTTTCACTGAAACTAATTTACCTGCTTTTGATTAGTAATGCTTAGCATTTTAAGAGCCTGGGAGGAAATACGGGAAAAAGCAATCATCCAATCACTGCTACTTCATGGACATAGCAAGGAAAATTACTAAAAGGTCTATGCCCAAGTCCGTTCTTACACCTCCCAGATTTCTTAGCGAGGTCCTTCAACCCAGCTAAGGAAGTAATCTGGTGTTTTTGTTAAGTACTGACTCTTAAGAGCCAGAAAATCCACAAGAGCTGCTTGACAGCTGGTGAATTATTGCAAGAAGATGTAGAAAGAAAAAATAGGGTTAATATTGTAGTATCAATTTTTTTTTTTTTTTTTTTTAGTAACTCTATGCCTAACGTGGGTCTTGAACTCACAACCCCGAGCTCTACTGACTAAGCCAGCTGGTCACACCTTGCATCAGTTCTTGACAAAGTCCAGCATGTAGCTGCAGTCAGACTTTCCATTCTGAGTCAAAAAAGGATAACAGTATCTGGCTTACAATTTCTAGGTCAGAAAGCTGGCAGAGAAGGTTAAAGAAAACATAGGTAGTGGAACCAAAGTTAGACTCTCTGAGTTACATCAGATAAAATAGAGTTACTCAATCCTAACTCCACATTTGGAAACAATTGGAGAGTTGTTGGGAATGTCTGGACCTTGGTACAGAAAAATAAATCCATATATTTAGAGGTAGTCATGGACATGTGCAGCCATGGTTGAAAATCACTGATTTAAATAATCATAACTTTTTTTCTAGCATATTCGTATGATAGACCAATTTTAAATCGAGAATATTTAATTAATTATTTAAAACTATTTTTCTTGAGGCATCTGGGGGGTGCAGTTGGTTAAACATCCAACTCTTGGTTTTAATTCAGGTCCTGATCTCAGGGTTATGAGATCAAGCCCCACATCAGACTCCATGCTCAGCATAGAGTCTGCTTGGGATTCTGTCTTTCCCCCTCATGTCCATGCTCTTGCTCTCTCTAAAATAAATTTTTTTTTTAAAAACCTGTTTTTCTCTACTCATCATTTGCACAGTCTGAGGGTATTTAGTAGAACAATACTATGATAAAATATATTTAAAATATGATATCTTGTTTGGTATATGATATAAACTCAATAAGTGTTAGTTTCTTTTTTTTTTTTTTCCAATGAATCTATGTATTTATAGATACGTTCACATACACAAACAAACATACATATACTTACAGGACACTAAATAAGTACGACAATATTTTCATGGAAATATGGAATCAATCTTACTCTCCTTTAAAAAATATATATTTATTTTAGAGAGAGAAAGAGAGCAGGCACACATGCACGAGTTGGAGGTGAGGCAGAGGGAAAGAAACTCAAGCCAACCACCCCTCTACACCTCTGCTAATTGTGGCGCCTCATGAGGGTTTTGATCTCATGACCCATGAGATCACGACCTGAGCCCAAACCAAGAGTCTGCCACTCCACAGACTGAGCCACCCAGGTACCCTTCACTTTCTGTTATTATTTGAATGACAACCAATTGTTTTCCCACAAAGAAAAAATCCTGATTTGAGTTTTAGCCATCTTTTTAAAAAGATTTTCTTATTTGCAGTTACAAAAAGAGTAAGACATCTGTATCAGAATATTTTTGGTTGCAAGTAACAAAATATCTTTGACAAAGATGACATGTATTGGCTTAATTTTCTGAAACTTCTAAAGGTGTTTATACTGTAGGTTGGTGTGGATGGCTTCAAGTTAGAATTAATTCAGCAAAGTAAAAGTGTGATCAAAAGCAAATTTCTCTCTACTCTTTTTTTTCATGGGGTTGGCCTAATCCTGAGGTTAGTTCTCCTACCTCTTTCAAGATGGTTTTCAACACAAGCCATGCCACAGACTTCCTAGTTCCTATTCAGTGAGCATGTGTAAAATTCTCTTCTTCCAGTCATAAAACAGAGTCCTGATTAACACTTTACTTAGACCAACTAGGTCATACCACATGCTCATCCTTAACCAATAATTGTCCAAATGGGAAAGGGTTATGTTGATTGGTCTGGGTAGACCCAGAACTGGAACCAGGGGGATAGGTAGGGTGGGGTGGGGATGGCCAGCCTTGCTTAAATGACAAGATTGCCTCCTTTGTATGTATACGTGTATATGTGTGTGTGTGTGTGTGTGTGTGTGTGTGTGTGTGATGGTAAGTAGGTAGATTCCAGGGAAATTAATCATCAATGTCTACCACACTGCTCAAAATAACATATTTAAACAATTGATCAAATAAGCATTAATAAGTCAGAATTCATGAATGCATATAAATATTTTTGTTTATCAACATGTATAGCAATAGTATTAGATGGGATTAAGGTGTAACAAAAGTTTTCCTTTCTAAATTCATGAAGAATGTAAGGTATCCAGCATAATACTAACGTATTATACATTTATAAATCCACATTATCTATAATTTTGAGTAAGTTGAAAATAATTTTCCACTATAACATCCCTTGTCTTATTCAAATATTACACTGGAAATAATATATATATATATATATGAACTTTCTCACATCAAGATGCTCTTAGTGTTTAATAATATTTTCATGTGGGATCCTAGACCAAAATAAATATGCTAGAGTTCTGTTTATTGGATTGTTAGATCCAAACAAACATTTTTGTACTAATGATTTAGTAACCATTTGGAAAAAAATAATACATATAAATTGAAAGGAAATATATAACTTTTATTTCATTCTTAAATAACCACAATTTGTATTTGCCTGTTGGGCACAGCACATCTCAAATCTTGGAATCACTTTGGATACCATCACCCACATTTCTTGTTCTATATTGACTTGTGTAAGGTGCTTGCTTCTTCTTTTTTTTTTTTTTTTTTTAAGATTTTATTTATTTGACAGAGAGAGATCACAAGTAGGCAGAGAGGCAAGCAGAGAGAGAGAGAGAGAGAGAGAGAGAGAGGGAGGAGGAAGCAGGCTCCCTGTCTAGCAGAGAGCCCGATGCAGGACTCGATCCCAGGACCCTGAGGTCATGACCGGAGCTGAAGGCAGAGCCCTAACCCACTGAGCCACCCAGGCAGCCCATACGGTGCTTGCTTCTTATCATGGCAACTGCCAAAATCCGGCCTCACAAAGATACAATCTAATCAAAGGGAATTTCATATGATCTAATGGTAGAACTGTGAACTACTTTGGCCTAGTAGTGCAGATCATATCTGATAAATGTTATGATAAATGTTACTGGACTTCTTTTGAAAATTTAAAATATCTCTTAGTGTCCGAGGGTACCTTCATACACAGTTTGAGAACTGCAGTGACAGTTGTTAAACAGAAGACAAAGTAAAATTCAGAATTGGAAAGCCAGGTTCTCCAATTAAAAATATGAGGAGGTGACAGGTAGTATTAAAAACAGGAAGTTGCAATATAAGTCTCTCAATATCTTTTTAAAAAGTTAAATATTTGATCTGTATAACATGTTTTTTATTTATATGCTTTTTCCCCAAAAACACATTAATGGAAAAAAGTACATTATAAGGTATCAATTAATCTTTGGAATTTTAAAAACTACTTCAATATATTAGCATTCTATGCTCAATATTACCATGGAATTACAAACTCATTCTCATGAAAAATGGGGAGAGGCCCATCTAAGAAGAGATACAACCTCATATTAATGTAGATTTAAAATTTTAGTACACTTCTAACTAAAACAGAACCAGTACCTATGGCAATGATTGCTGGGACCAGTCGATATTCTGAATCTATTGGCCTTATCAACTTATCTCACATTTATGCCTAGGGAGATACTAGAACATAAAAAATTCATCCCCTCTGTTTTTCCTTTTACTGTCACAGAATTAGGGTGGATAGAGTCCTATTTTTTATCCTCCTAAAAAGAAGACCAGTAAAAACTCATAGGCTAATGTATCACAGTAAGGTTTTAGAAGGAGAAAAATCAATTGTCAGTAAGATACTTTGTAATAAATCTTATAGAAGTGACCTTGTTTGGCTGCTATATACTGTAAAAAGAAGAGAAGCCAATCAAAATGGCATGAATGATTAATGCATTTCATACAAAACCCACAATATCCTTAGAATATATTTGCTAAGGTGCTGCAGTGATAAGAAGGCAAACAAATGACAGAGCTCAAGTAAGGAGCTTCAGAAAGAGTTCTTAACAAAGACATATGCAGTTAATTTCTTAGTTTCTGTTGACTGTATAAACCAAAGTACTACTACCAGAATATATGTTGTAAGGAAAAAATGACATTCAGATATTAGGTTAAAGGTGTGAAAATAGGGCTATGTAGTAGATTTGATTATTGAACAATCCTATAAGAGGATGATGCATTCTGCTCTGCCGACATAAGGTTAGTGATATGATTTGGTTTGGCCAAATGCAGTGTGTCACTTTTTAGCACAAATTTTAAGACTGAATATGTGGTTCACCATATGTTCTTCCCTCTGCGACAATGACCAACACTATTCCAGGTTAAGACTGCTCCACCAATGTTGAGCAGAGCTGCATCTAACCCCGGCTGGGCATGTGAAATGACGGAACCACTGAAATATTCAGTGTTTGTCACTGCAACATAATCAAAACCATCTTGACTGATGCAAGTTATTAGCCAATAGTATTAGCAAAAGCTAAATATGAGTATATAGAAAAAGAAAAACAATAACAAAAAAGCAATTGCTTTCATAAAGGGTATATCAAAATTTTATAAGCACCTAAAAAAGTCAGACCTTGGAAATGGAGACAGGAGGAAAGAAATCCTTGGTAGTAACCCCATTGTTAGAATCCATGACTTGTAGTGGACTGTGGTGGTGAGAGCTCTCATGACTATCCTGAAACAGCCACTGACATATTTTTTCTAAGCTCAGAGAGTTTCAGTTGCTTTCTTGTGGTCACACAGCTAATAAGGGACAGGCCCAAAATGCTTTGCTTTAAATTATATTACACTGTCACCTGAGTACCTGGCTAGGTGTGGCAGCTGTGAGGACTACAATAAACACAACCTCCAGTTGCAGGGCTTTTAGGATTCCAGACTGTTGAAGGCATTTAAACCTAAGATATACTCTTCCCAAGAAGCCCACCACCTGCCAATGACTGAGCATGCCAAGGGTATTTGGGTCTGGCCATTTCTGCCCAATGCAATGTCTTCTTTATGGATAATCTTCATTATGGGGCTCCCTGTTGGAATGCTGGGGTTTTCTCAGAGCTGCACTGTGGTCTGAGGCTTTTCCAATCTCCTCCTCCTAGCTGCCCCCTTCCCTTCACAGGTGTCAGGTCTGTATCATGATCTGAAGGCTTTCCCTGCCTATTCCTGCTCTCCCAGCCCTTATCTTATATAGGTTTTGCCTGTGTAACAAATATTAGTCTGACACTTGTTACAATGGTAAGGAAGACTTTATTCAGGATCTTTGGGATAGATGTCAACACTATCACAATAGGGGAGAGAGCTCAGGCTCAACTTTTAATATAGCGAAGATAGCTGTGAATTAGAGCCAATGAACAGAATGAGGGAAGTTAGTGGTTAGAAAATTACTAAGATGAGACATCATGGCTAAGAGGTTTCTTGCTAAATTGACTTAATGGGATTCTTGCTGAAGGCAGGTGAGGGTGATCAGATTAAGGTGGGGGAGGTGGGGATTCTCACTCAACTGTCTTAGCAGGATTCTTACTAAAGCTGGGATGGGCAGGCAAAAGTTAAGGCCCAAGGATGAGGTATAGATGAAAAGCTGATTCAGACGAGACTATCTAAAGTTTAGTCAAGAGTCTTTGTCATGTCCCAATAAATCTCTTATACTTAACTCCATCTTTGCACCTACTTCCTGGAGGTTCTGAATTTTCACACTAGATGAACTCAGAAATCTGATCTGTACCCTGTTTTGTGCCAAAATATGTAGAACTTTATGCCTAGATTACTATGGCTTGAAGGATAAAGTTTCTCCTGTTTAAAAAGAGAGAGAGAGAGAGGCTTGAGTGCTGGTAATGTGCTGCCATCTATGGGCTATTTTCTTTCTTTCTTTTTTATTAACATAAAATATATTGTTTCAGGGGTACAGGTCTGTGAGTCATCAGTATTATACAAGTCACAGCACTCACCATAGCACATACCCTCCCCAGTGCCCATCACCCAGATATTCCATCCCTCCCACCTCCTCTCCCCTCCAGCAATCCGAAGTATGTTTCCTGAGATTAAGAGTCTCTTATGGTTTGTCTCCCTCCCTGGTTTCATCTTGTTTCATTTTCCCCTCCCTTCCCCCATGACCCTCTGTCTTGTTTCTTAAATTCCTCATATCAGTGAGATCATATGATAATTGTCTTTCTCTGATTGACTTATTGCTTAGCATAATACGGGCTATTTTCTGTTTGTTAAACACTGAAGGTAGGAGTTTATACAGATTATCTCATTGAATGCTCTTATAATGTTGCCTGTTAGATATTATGATGATTTTTATTTTATACATGAAGAAACTGAAGCTTAGGTGAAATGATTCCATAAGATGTTCCTTGCAATGCATGGCAGAGGAAAAATTGAGGCACACACCTGTCATATTCTAAACTATTGCTATTTACCCACAGTTAAAATCTTAGCTGATAAATTACTATTACGCAGGTTTGCTAAGTATGGGGAGAGGTATAATATTTGGAGTTTGCTTTATGGTAGGAAGGAATTGAGAGGTATAAGAAGTTTGTGAGTATAACATTTTATGCATACTGTTCCCATTGTTATGCCTAGCCCCTGGAGAATAAAACCTGTTGTGAGAGTCACAATTTGGGTATACAACTTCTTGAATGAGGAGTTCTACAGCTAACATAAACCTGAGAACTATACAACAAAATAGAAAACAGAGAAAAAATAAATGGCTCTAAATTCATGTTATGTTCAAAGTTCTTTTCACTTCTTTTGGATAAAAAGAATCTGAGAATACTTGGCCATGGACCCAGATTGTGACTCCCAGCCCTTCAGATGAGGAAATGCTTATACCAAGTATTATTCTTTCTTCTGTACCTGCTCTTTTACAACATCTGTTCTAACCTAGCTGATAGTGGAAAATGGGGAGAGTTGCTGATTATGCAATGGAAATTGAATAAGGATGCCGCATATTAAGAGAGACCGATGTCCATAGTCTAACTGGTATTGCTTGTTTTTCATCCCTACCTAAACCCTGACCTCTAGCCCATAGGTTCTTGATGCAACCTATTCCAAGTATACTGTCTTGGCCTGAGTTAAGAATAGATCATTCATTCTTTAATTCATGAAACAAAAATTAGGTACCATACCTGATAATATCATTGCTGTGTCCAAATTCATCTGATTCCGTTTTACCAGATAAATGTGTACCTTTGTACACTTTGATGTGCTTTTGCTTCCAACAGCCAGCAAATTTGGGTCATTTCCACAGGATTGCCCCTGGGCTACTGGTGCCTCTTTGTTTTAGTTCACACACAGAGCTGGAAGTACCTGAGGATGTATAGTCTGTTTGACTGGCAGGGCAATTCCTTTTCTTGGATCAAGATAACCATTAGAATTAACTTTCACTCCAGAGTTACACTATGGGATCAGGTGATGTTTTACTTTCCACAGGAATTTCCCTGAAATCACATCCTTGCTTGACTTCCTCCCTTTGCCTGTCCTGCTTGCCCCACTCCCCTACCAGTTTCCTCTGAGTCAGACACACTACCTTAATAAATCACTTGCATCAGGATTCCTTGTCCCAGAGTCTTTTTCTAAACCCAAGAAAAGCACCCGCTAAGTCTAAGCCATGATGTGAAGTAATAACAATAACTCTTGCCTTCAAATGTGTAATTGAATGATCACAATATTTTATGCTATAACACAGGAAACATATATTATAAAATGATACTACTGGTGAGAGGCAAGATGGTGGAAGAGCAGCAGACTGAAATGACATCAGATCCCAGGAGATTAGCTAGATAGTTCTCAAACAATTCTGAACACTTACACACCCAACAGGAGATTGAAGAAAAGAAGAGCAGCAATTCTAGGAACAGAAAATCAACCAGTTTCTGAAAGGTAGAATGTGCAGAGAAGTGAATCTGAAGCCATGGGAAGATAGACCTTGGAGGGGGAGGGGCCAGCTCCCAGCAAGCGGCAGAGCAGTGGAGCACAAAATCAGAGCTTTTAGAATTCTGCTCCACTGAGGACATCGCTCCAGAGGTTAAGCAGAGGTGGAGCCCTCCTGGGGACAGTGTGGTTTCAGGTCCTATAGGATCACAAAAAGTTTGTGGGTGTGTGAGTGTGGCAGAGCTCCCAGGTATCGGAGCCAGAAAGCAGGCAGCAGAGACGGAGCCAAGGAGTGAGCTTTCAGCTCGGAGTTACCTTAAACCATGAACCACGGCACAGTCAGACCACTGTTCTTTGAGCACGGACCCCACAAGAGGCAGACCTGGAGAGACTCACCTTCCTGTTCTGAGAGGACCAGCACAGCAGGAACCTGCTGGGTTTGGAGACTCCAGGTGGGGCCTTGTGCCAGAGATAGAAATGCTAGGTCATAGGCCAGGTGAGCTCGGAGTGTGGCCAGAGACCAGGGAGACAGGAGTAATTGACTGCTACCTCTGAGGGTGCACTGAGGAGTGGGGCTCTGAGCTCTCAGTTCCTCTAGCTGGAGAATGGGAGGCTCTCATTTCCATTCCTGTCCTCTAAAGTGGTATGGAAAGCATTCAGGGAACAAAAGCTTCGAGAGCAAGCCAGAGCAGATTATTTAGCCCAGTCCTTGGCCAGAGTGGGGCAATTCCATCTCGGGTAAAGACATCTGAGAATCACTGCAACAGGCCCCTCCCTCAGAAGATCAGCAAGACCAAGCTTACTGATCAAGGAGAACAGCAGAATTCCAGAGCTAGGGGAAAGCAACTCATAGAATTTCATGGCTTTTTCCCCCATGATCCTTCAGTCTTGCAAAGTTAATTTTTTTTTATTTTATTTTTTTCTTATCCTGTTTTTTTTAAAAAACTTTTCCTCTTTCCTCTTTTAACATGTTTTTAACTAGTTTATCTTAACAATACCTTTCTTAAAACTTTTTAAACCTTCATTGTTATATTCATATTTTATCCCTTCATTGTATTTAACCTTATTTTTTGTATACATATAGGGTTTTTTCCCTAAAAAGTTTTAGGATAAAATTCCTTCTAATAGATCAAAATATACCCCAATCTAGGACATGGCTTTGTTCTAGTCTCCAGCCTAAGCATATTCTCTCCTTTTTCTTTCTTTTTCCAACCAATTTATTGAATCAATTTCTTTTTTAGAATTTTTTTAAAATTTTCATCTTGACAGTCATAGTCCATCCCTACATCATGTTTACCCTTATTTTTGTATATACATGTTTCTCTTTCTTTAAAATTTTGGGAGATAGTTTCTTCTAAGAGACCAAAATAGACCCAAAATCAAGTAGGTAAGTGGGTGACTCTGTTCTACTCACTAATCTAATATATATATTTATATAAACACACAACACACACATGCGTGCACACACACACACACATATATATGTGTATGTATGTATAAAAATTTCTTTTTTCCCACTTTCTTCTCCCCCCAGTTTCGGATCTCTTCTGATTTGGTTAGCATACATTTTTCTGGGGTTTTTGCCACCCTTTTAGTATTTCATTCTCTCATTCATATATTCTTATCTGGATAAAATGACAAGGCAGAAAAACTCACCACAAAAGAGAGAACAAGAGGCAGTATTGAAGGCTAGGGACCTAATCAATATGGACATTAGTAATATGTCAGATCTAGAGCTCAGAATGACGGTTCTCAAGGTGATAGCTGGGCTTGAAAAAGGTATGAAAGATATTAGAGAAATGCTGTCTGGAGAAATAAAAAACTAAAATCTAATGAAGTTGAAATTAAAAAAGCTACTAATGAGGTGTAGTAAAAAATGGGGCTCTTACTGCTATGATAAATGAGGCAGAGGAGAGAATAAGTGATATAGAAGACCAAATGATGGAGAATAAAGAAGTTGAGCAAAAGTGAGACAAACAACTACTGGACCACGAGGGGAGAATTCGAGAGTGATACTATAAGATGAAGCAATATTCGAATAATTGGATTTCCAGAAGAAGAAAGAGAGAGGAGGCAGAAGGTATATTAGAGCGAATTATAGTAGAGAATTTCCCTAATATGGTAAAGGGAACAAGCGTCAAAATCCAAGAGGCACAGAGAACCCCCCTCAAAATCAATAAAAATAGGTCCACAGCCTGTCATCTAATAGTAAAACATACAAGTCTTAGTGATAAAGAGAAAATCCTGAAAGCAGCCTGGGACAAGAAGTCTGTAACATACAATGGTAGAAATATTAGATTGGCACCAGACTTATCCACAGAAACCTGGCAGGCCAGAAAGAACTGGCATGATATATTCAGAGCACTCAATGAGAAAAATAAGCACCCAAGAATATTATATCTAGCTAGGTTATCATTGAAAATAGAAGGAGAGATGAAAAGCTTCCAGGACAAACAAAAATTAAAAGAATTTGCAAACACCAGACCAGCCCTGCAGGAAATATTGAAAGGGGTCCTGTAAGCAAAGAGAGAGCCTAAAAGTAGCAGATCAGAAAGGAACAGAGAAAATATATAGTAGCAGGCACCTGACAGACAATACAATGACACCAAATTCATATCTTTCAATAGTTACCCAGAATGTAAATGTGCTAAATGTCCCAATCAAAAGGCACAGGGTATGCTCCAGTAGTACAATCAGTTATTGTGCAGTACTTATACAAAAGGGTTTCAGAATGGATAAAAAAACAAAACCCATCAATCTGCTG
Source organism: Mustela lutreola (assembly GCF_030435805.1). Classification (NCBI taxonomy): domain Eukaryota; kingdom Metazoa; phylum Chordata; class Mammalia; order Carnivora; family Mustelidae; genus Mustela; species Mustela lutreola. The sequence continues at coordinate 30,240,571 of NC_081308.1, read as the reverse complement.
TCTGCAAGAAACTCATTTTAGACCCAAAGACACCTCCAGATTTAAAGCGAGGGGGTGGAAAACAATTTACCATGCTAATGGACATCAAAAAAAAAAAAAAAAAAAAGCCGAGGTGGCAGTCCTTATATCAGATACATTGGATTTTAAGTCAAAGACTATAATAAGAGATGAGGAATGACACTATATCATAATTAAATGGTCTGTCCAACAAGAAGATCTAACAATTTGAAATATCTATGCCCCTCACAGGGGAACAGCCAACTATATAAACCAATTAATAATAAAATCAAAGAAACACATCAACAATAATACAATAAGAGTAGGAGACTTTAACATCCCCCCTCACTGAAATGGACAGATCATCCAAGCAAAAGATCAATAAGGAAATAAGGGCCTTAAATGACACACTGGACCAGATGGACATCACAGATATATTCAGAACATTCCATCCCAAAGCAGCAGAATACACAATCTTCTCTAGTGCACATGGAACATCCTCCAGAATAAATCACATCCTGGGGCACAAATCAGGTCTCAACTGGTACCAAAAGATTGGGATCATTCCCTGCATATTTTTAGACCACACTACTCTGAAACTAGAACTCAATCACAAGAGGAAATCTGGAAGGAACCCAAATACATGGAGCCTAAAGAGCATCCTACTGAAGAGGAAATGCGTTCAACAAGGAAATTAAAGAAGAATTGAAAAAATTCATGGAAACAAATGAAAGTGAAAACACAACTATTCAAAATCTGTGGGACACAGCAAAGGCAGTCCTGAGAAGAAAATATGTAGTGATACAATTCTTTCTCAAGAAACAAGAAGGGTCTCTAATGCACAACCTAATCCTACACGTAAAGGAGCTGGAGAAGGAACAGCAAAGAAAGCATAAACCCAGCAGGAGAAAAGAAATAATAAATATCAGAGCAGAAATCAATGAAGTAGAAACCAAAAGAACAGAACAGATCAATGAAACTAGGAGTTTGTTCTTTGAAAGAATTAATAAGATGATAAACCCCTAGCCAGACTTATCAAAAATAAAAGAGAAAGGACCCAAATAAATAAAACCATGAATGAAAGAGGAGAGATGATCACAACCAACACCAAAGAAATGCAATTAAAAGAACATATTATGAACAACCATACACAAGGAAATTTGACAATCTGGAAGAAATGGATGCATTCCTAGAGACATATAAACTACCAAAACTGAACCAGGATAAAATAGAAAACCTGAACACACACATAACCAGTAAGGAGACTGAAGCAGTCATCAAAAATCTCTCAACAAACAAGAGCCCAGGGTCAGGTGGCTTCCCAGGGGAATTCTACCAAACATTTAAAGAATTAATTCTTATTCTCCTGAAACTGTTTCAAAAAGTAGAAACGGAAAGAAAACTTCCAGAGTTATTTTATGAGGCCAGAATTACCTTGATTTCCAAACCTGACAAAAACACCACCAAAAAGGAGAAGTACACATCAATATCCTTGATGAACACAGATGCGAAAATTCTCACCAAAATACTAGCCAATAGGATCCAACAGTACATTAAAAGGATTATTCACCAAAACCAAGTGGGATTTATTCCTGGACTGCAGGTTTGGTTCAACATCCACAAATCAATCAGTGTGACACTATACATTAATAAAAGGAAGAATCAAAACCATATGTTACTCTCAATAGATGTTGAAAAAGCATTTGACAAAGTACAGCATCCCTTCTTGATCAAAACTCTTCAAAGTGTAGGGATAGAAGGTACATACCTCAATATTATCAAAGCCATCTATGAAAAACCCACAGCGAATATCATTCTCAATGGGGAAAACCTGAGAGCTTCTCCCCTAAGGTCAGGAACATAGCGGGGATGTTTACTATCACCTCTGCTATTCAACATAGTACTAGAAGTCCTAGCCTCAGCAATCAGACAACAAAAAGAAATAAAAGGCATCTGAGTAGGCAAAAAAGAAGTCAAACTGTCACTCTTTGCAGATGATATGATACTTGATGTGGAAAGCCCAAAAGATTCCCCTCCAAAACTGCTAGAACTCATACAGGAATTCAATAAAGTGTCAGGATATAAAACCAATGCACAGAAATCAATTGCATTTCTATACACCAACAGCAATACAGAAGACAGAGAAATTAAGGAGTCAATCCCACTTAAAACTGCACCCAAAACCACAAGATACTTGGGAATAAACTTAACCAAAGAGGCAAAGAATTTGTACTCATAAAACTATAAAGTATTCATGAAAGAAATTGAGGAAGACACAAAGAAATGGCAAAGCATTCCATGTTCATGGATTGGAAGAACAAATATTGTGAAAATGTCTATGCTACCTAAAGCAATTTACACATTTAATGCAATCCCTATCAAAACACCATCAAATTGTTTTCAAAGAAATGGAACAAATAATTCTAAAATTTATACAGAACCAGAAAAGACCTCAAAAAGCCAGAGGAATGTTGAAAAAGAAAGCCAAGGTTGGGGGCATCATATCAAGACAGTATGGTACTGGCACAAAAACAGACACATAGATCAGTGGAACAGAATAGAAAGCCCGGAAACAGACCCTTAACTCTATGGTCAACTAATCTTTGACAAAGCAAGAAAGAATGTCCAGTGGAAAAAAAGACAGTCTCTTCAACAAATGGTGTTGGGAAAATCAGACAGCCATATGCAGAATGACACTGGACCATTTCCTTACACCATGCACAAAAATAGACTCAAAATGGATGAAAGACCTCAGTGTGAGACAGGAATCCATCAAAATCCTTGAGGAGAACACAGGCAGCAACCTCTTCAACCTCTGTGCAGCAACTTCTTCCTAGAAACATCACCGAAGGCAAGGGGAGCAAGGGCAAAAATGAACTATTGGGACTTCATCAAGGTCAAAAGCTTTTGCACAGCAAAGGAAACAGTAGACAAAACCAAAAGACAACTGACAGAATGGGAGAAGATATTCAGAAATGACATATCAGATGATGGTCTAGTATCCAAAATCTAGAAAGAATTTATCAAACTCAACACCCAAAGAACAAATAATATAATCAAGAAAGGGGCAGAGGACATGATCAGACATTTCTGCAAAGAAGACATCCAGATGGCCAACAGACACATGAAAAAGTGTTCAACATCACTCAGCTTCAGGGACCTACAAATCAAAACCACAGTGAGATACCACCTCACACCAGTCAGAATGGCTAAAATTAACAAGTCAGGAAATGACAGATGTTGGAGAGGAAGTGGAGAAAGGGGAACTCTCCTACACTGTTGGTGGGAATGCAAGCTGGTGCAGCCACTCTGGAAAACAGCATGAAGGTTCCTCAAAAAGTTGAAAATAGAGCTACCCTATGACCCAGCAATTGCACTACTGGGTATTTACCTAGAGATACAAATGTAGTGATCTTAAGGGGCACATGTACCTGAATGTTTATAGCAGCAATGTCCACAATAGCCAAACTATGGAAAGAACCTAGATGTCCATCAACAGATGAATGGATAAAAAAGTTGTGGTAAATATATACAATGGAATACTATACAGCCATAAAAAGAAATGAAATCTTCCTATTTGCAATGATGAGGATAGAACTAGAGGGTATTATGCTGAGCGAAATAAGTCAATCAGAGACAGACAATTATCATATGATCTCCCTGATATGGGGAATTTGATTGGCAGAGTTGGGTGTTTGGGGGGTTAGGGAAGGAAAAAATTAAACAAGATGGGATCAGGAGGAAGACATAATATTCTCTTAATCTCACAAAACATACTGATGGTTGCTGCGGGAAAGGGGGTGTGGAGAGGGTGGTTGAGTTATGGACACTGGGGAGGATATGTGATATGGTGAGTGCTGTGACATGTGTAAGCCTGACAATTCACAGACATGTACCCCTGGGGCAAATAATACATTACATGTTAATAAAAATAATTAATAAAAACTAAAATAAAATGATATTACTAAGAAGGGAGTGGTTATCATTAGCAAGTCTCATTAGAGAAATTAATATTTAAACAAATTTTGCAGGGTGAACAAACGAATAGGCATCCACTAGGATGAAAAGAAATGAGGGGCATTTTAAGCAAAAGAAACAGATTGTACTTTGATATCAGTTTGCCTGGAAAAGATTTGGTAGGCTATTTTATTGTGGGAGAAGAGCTCCACTGTGAACTCTGAGAAGGGAAGGACCCTTCCTGAATTACACAGGTTATATCATTAGCATCTAATACAGGATTTAAGACAGGGTTTAAAATATTTTAAACAAAAGAACCCATTTCCAGAATGCATTTTATCCTTTCTCCATTTTCTCCCATTGGCCTCAAATTTAAAAATAATAACAAGAGAATCCTTAACCCATAAAAAAAAAAATGATAGGAGTGATTTAAATTTCCCAGCCTGCCTGCATGTAATAGGAAGCTACCCTTTTTTAATGTACTAATTCATAAAAGTAGCATTTAACTACTCTCACTTAATATTTTTAAGTCTCTACTGTGTTTCGGAGACTCTGCAGTATTCTGATTATTAATCATAGCCATTAGGAATTTAGGATTTAGAATTTGGGTTTTAATACACACTCAGCTGCTTATTTATATGCCTTCAAGCAAGTCATATAAAATAAACATAGTGAAAATAAACACAGTGCCCACCCTGTAGGGTGTTGCAAAAAGTCTATGAGTTAATGCATGGAAAATTCAAATCAGAGTGCCTGGTATATACTAAGTGCTCAGTAAGTATTAACTGTCACTGGTGTTGGTATTAGGGCTGCACTTGTTGATTCTGTTATTCTGTCATACACCAGATTTGCATAGGTTCTGTGACTTTTCTGATGTAGAGTCAAACCGTTATTGTGTTCCCTTCTTCTGAAATATTAAAAAGAATGGATGATTGCAGCATACATTTACAGAAACCTTGACATACCAATCAGCTACAGAATGCTTAGTATCCTCATTCATCTCAAAAACTAAATGATTAACTCTGCATCTTGGCAAGATAAATTCATATGTAATCAGTTGGCTTCCATTTAGTGAATGACTAAGACTATGTAGATTTTTAGTGTAACCAAAGGCACTGTTGTGTGCTAAAACTTCTTCCCCAGCAAACAAGGAAAAACAAACGTTTTTTACATAGTAAAAAACCCCAACTTTAAAGATGTTCAGTTAAACAACTTATAGATAGTTAAATGTGCATCAGCCATTGTAAACCAATTAGGAAAGGTCAGAAGTTTTTAATTTCAAAGTTAGAATGTATGAATTTTGAACATCTAATTCTGTTCTGTGGTGCTAAAAATCATTGCTCAACTTATTTGAAATAAGTAATCAGTTATGGGGGTATTTTTGGTAATTTTTTTAGAAATACAACTCCCCTTTTAAGATGTTTCAATTATTTTCAGATTAAAATTAGACATTTTAATCTGAAAATAATTGAAACATCTTAAAAGGGGAGTTATGCTGAGTGAAAAAGTCAAGCAGAGAGTCAATTATCATATGGTTTCACTTATTTGTGGAGCATAACAAATATCATGGAGGACAAAGGGGTGTTAAAGAGGAGAAGGGAGTTGGGGGAAATTGGAAGGGGAGGTGAATCATGAGAGACTATGGACTCTGAAAAACAATCTGAGGGGTTTGAAGTGGCGGGGGTGTGGGAGGTTGGGGTACCAGGTGGTGGGTATTATAAAGGGCATGGATTGCATGGAGCACTGGGTGTGGTGCAAAAATAATGAATACTGTTTTACTGAAAATAAATAAATTAATTAAAAAATAAAATAAAATGTCTAATTTGACAAATTAAAATTAGGAACTCATAATCATTACTTATCTAAGACTTTAGTATTAAATATATGATCTAAGCATTTATTTTATTTGGGATAACTGATATGTCAGTCACTTGCCAACTACTTCAATATAATTTTCTGCACATAATAGCTGGAAGAAGACACTGAGAATTTTAAAAAGATAATTTGAATTTCAAGTCCAGTGAGGCCTGTCATTTCTCATTGCTTGGTTAAGTAAAACCTGCATAAAGACTTAACTGTGAAATATCATATGCTCCTTGACACCTATACTTCAGACATAATAAAGCCATCAAAATAATGGTTATTAAACTTGGGAGTTTTTGTCTCAACTCATTCCTTTGTATTTACAGTTGAAAGAATATAATTAAAAATGAGGTTTGATATTTTACACTACTTTTATGCACTTAGCTTATTCCAAAATAAAAATGATGTACAACACATAAAACTTTTATTCAGCTTCTCACTGTGGTGTAGGAAATGGTGTTTGTTTTTTAGTATAAACTTGAAAAATGGCTCTGACAAGTTTCCAATACTGTTCACACACTGCTTTGAAAATTTTCTTTAAGGGTCTTCAAATCAATATTTTTTCATTTGGTTCTAGCAAAGATAGCCTTCCCTGCTATTGTGAAAATTACTTCCCTTTGCAAGTAGAATGGTAAAATCTAAATCATGAACATCAGAAGTTCATGAATTTCTAATTTACATTGGAAAGCCCTTAAATATTCTTTACACATTGAGAAAGCTTTGTAATTCAAACAGCATTTTTAACAAAGTTAAAATATCACCAAAATTGTTCTTGGAATTCTTGGCAAAGTGTTATATGAAATTGTATTGCAATGCTTAGGTACTTTATTGAATTGTGTCCTCAAGAATCACCAGTTTTTACAAGTCATCTGAATAATTTCTTATTATCAAGCAGTCTTACCAAAAGATGTTTATTGGACCCCAAATTTCTTTAAATGTTGTATACAGTGCAAAATAAACAGAAGATATGGTTTTGACTTTTAGGAAAGTTGGTTATTATTTGGGAAAATACACTAAATGGAAATAGTTCTGTTAGAGAACTGTTAAGCAAAATCTGTATGGTAAGTTTAATAGTTTATAAAAGAGAAAGATCATTAAAGTCTGATATTTATTGAAAAGTCTCCAGGGGGAATTTGGGCTCACAACTGGATTTGAAGAATGACTAGGATTTGAGAATAAACATAAGTGACTATCACCATACTCCTTAGGTTTTCATCTAAAAATATCTTTTTCATCTTTAGAGAAAATATTAGATTGTTAGTGAAGGAGAACAGAATTTGACACCCTAAAATATGCCATTTTGGCATAAGGATTATCTTGAGTGTTTTTTTTTTTAAGATTTATTAATTTATTTGGGCGAAGAAGGTGCAGAAAGAGAGGAAGAGAGTGTCCCAAGCAGACTGTATGCTGAGACAGAACCCCACAGTGGGCTTGATCTCAGGATCCTGAGATCGTGACCTGAGCCGATACGAAGAGTCAGAAGGATAAGTGACTGCACCACACAGGCACCAGTGGAGCTGGTTATTTTTAAGAAATGTCAGGCAAAGGAGAAGCTCTGAAAACAGAGAAGTTACCCTTTGTAAGAGACACTTTATTTTTAAGGGAAATCCGTTTGTAAGGGTGTCTTCCTCTCTGTTGCAGGAATAGGAGGATGACTCTAAATCTCTTGAAATTCAATTAGTAAAAAAGGCAAAACATAAATCTTCATAACTATATCATTGTTAATAAGGCTTTTCATGGTAACCTCCTATAACTGGCAGCTCCACCCCCCCAACATGTTCTTTTGTCTTTAGTTGGAGATAGTATTTAAGGGGCATTACTCAGTTTTCCTGGGTCTCTCCCATGTTTACAGGAGGTATACATGTTATTAAACTTCTGTTTGCTTTTCTTCTGTTAATTTGTCTTTTATTACGGGATTTTGGGAAGGAATCTCTGTAAGAACCTAGAAGAGTAGAAGGAAAATTGCTTTTCCTTCCCTACATTGGTGAGTAGTATAAATACTAATGAAAATACATGGGGGCGCCTGGGTGGCTCAGTGGGTTAAGCCGCTGCCTTCGGCTCAGGTCATGATCTCAGAGTCCTGGGATCGAGTCCCGCATCGGGCTCTCTGCTCAGTGGAGAGCCTGCTTCCCTCTCTCTCTGGCTGCCTCTCCGTCTACTTGTGATTTCTCTCTGTCAAATTAATAAATAAAATCTTTAAAAAAAAAAAAAAAAAAAAAAGAAAATACATGCCTTGGAAAACTGGAGGTTTGTATAGACTTTCAATAAACAATATTAAAAATACAAAAAGATAATTTATATATTGTATCTGTTTTTTCATATCAGACTACAATTTTTTTAGTGGTCTATGGATCAGCTATGCAGTCAGACAGATCTTGGTTCAAATTCTGGCTCTGCAGTTTAACAGATATATGATTTAGGGCCAGTTATGGATCTCTGTTTCTCCATCTATAAAATGGGGGTAACATCTAAAATCTACTCCATGAGTTTCTGAGTAAAATTTTTTAAAAATGTAGACATGTACTACATCCATAAGACCCAACTAAATATTCTACTTATGTTAACTATTAGTATATTCTATTTTTATGTATTCTGCTCTATTTCACAAAGGATTTGGAATGATGGCAATAATATATAGAATAAAATAACAATAATACATAAATTGAGTGATTCCTCTAAAATTAAGTCAAGGGAGGTAAGTGGGAGGAGGGGATAATTGGGTGATGGGCATTAAAGAAGGCACTTGATATAATGGCCACTGGTGTTATATACAAATGCCGAATCACTAAATTCTAACCATGAAACTAATAATATACTATATGTTAACTATCTTGAATATAAATAAAATCTTAAGTACATAAGTAAATAAATAAATAAAAATTAAGTCAGATTATTTCAACTCATCCTCTCAAACCCTTCAATGGGCTTGCATTTTAATCAGTAAAACCCAAATCTTTATAGGGGCTAATAACATCCTCTAATTTCTGGCCTGTAATTCCTTTTGATCTTATCTCCTGATACTGTCCTCAGAATTCATTCTAATATAGTCCTATTGACCTCATCAATGTTTTTACGTGTGACAGGCAAATTCTTATACCGTTTTGGCCTTTTAATGTCTCCTGTGCCTTGCCTGTGCATCCTCCAGCTATCCACGAAGTTCCCTTCCTCATATTACCTCTGTGTACTCTTCCCAGGCCAACCTATCTAAAACTGAGTAACTCACTCCTGGTTAAGTATATTTTATCCTCTTACTCTGCTTTTTCTCTATAACACTTGTCACTCTTTTTTTTTTTTTTTTTTTTTTTTTTTTTTTTTTTTTAAAGATTTTATTTATTTATTTGACAGAGAGAAATCACAAGTAGGCAGAGAGGCAGGCAGAGAGAGAGAGAGAGGAGGAAGCAGGCTCCCTGCTGAGCAGTGAGCCCGATGCGGGACTCGATCCCAGGACCCTGAGATCATGACCTGAGCCGAAGGCAGCGGCTTAACCACTGAGCCACCCAGGCGCCCCAACTTGTCACTCTTTTATTACAATTTTTTTTAAACTTTTTTTCTTGTTTGGCTTTTCTGCTAGAAGGTAAGCCCCATAAGGGCAAGAATTTTGTCCTTTTCATGTGTTGTATATATGGTGCAAAGAACATTCCTGTTGCTTAGTAGTTGCTCAATAAATATTATTTCTGTTCATCTAATTATGTCAGTAGGTCTCTTGCTCAAATATAGACCCTAACAATTGAAACCAGAAATAGACAAGACCACTCAACTCATGCTCTAATTGAAAACCATTGTGCTTATTTCTTATTGTACTTCCTTGAGGCACTGAACAAGATGTTTTGCAATGACCAGAACATTCCAACCACCAGGCCAGAAAAACCTTGAGAGCAACAAGGCTTAGAAGACCACACTCCACACATCCCTTTCCCTGCCCATGATGAACATGCCTCTGCTGAACACATACTGCTCCCTAACCACAATCATGCACTCTTTACCTTCTGTCTTGCTTGTACCCCCTGAAACTCTCCCTTTAAAACTCTAGGTGTCCATCTTGCTGACAGAGAGGTCAGGTAGTAAAGCTTGAGCCTGCCAACTCCTCTAGCTGCTGGCACCTAAACTAAATTTCACCCTTTTTCTTTTCCAAACTCATCTTGAGTTATTGGCTTCTCCTGGTATGAGTTTATCTGAGTTTGTTTCACAACAGTATTGGCAAACCCAGCCAGGAGCTATGATTTCGACTTTTCCAGCCCCCTTAGGATTCCCCAGAATGGAACAGTTGGCTATGGCAGTGTGGCAGGGCTCACCTATTTGGTTCCTGAATTTGAGGCTATGATAATCAGTTAACAACTACTTGCAGATTCTATGAAATGCCATTTTGTTTCAAATAAAGCTCTTTTTTTGATATTGCTTTTTGTTCAAGAAATGTATTACACATTTATTATTGCATTTAATCTTCAAAGCCACCCAGTAAGCTAAGTAAAATAGGAATTAATATTCATTTTCTCACACACTAGGAAGTAAAGAATCCAAAAGAGGAAATGACTGGTTTAAAGTCATACCATTAGTAAGACGCAGAACAAGGCTAAGAGGTTATTTTCCTTGGCTAAGTTTCCTTCATTTGCTGTTTCCAGAGTTAGATAAATGAATGAAATAAAACTTAGGTTATACATCCATGCTGTTGAAATTGATCTAACATTTTAGATTCACTGGGAATTAAGTATTTCAGGGCTTTCTTCAAGCATCCTTCAGTTAGTTGCAGAACTCTGTTTCTAAGGAACTCGTGAATATTTTCACTTACTGACTGAGAATATTTTACAGATTCATCGTCTTAAAGAAGTGTACATCTGTATAATAATGAATGCTTACTGCTTGCCTAACATGCATAAAGATCTACTTGTTCCTGTATTGCTTGCTGTTTGCTCATTCTGGAATGCTCTTCCCCAATCTGAGTCCTTATCATTACTTGGGTCTCTGCTCAAATGCCATCTTCTTAGAAAGGCCTTTGTTGAATATCTTATCAGAAAGATCCCAATCTTTCTCCTTTCCCACTTCTAATCCTTCTGTGTTAAATTTTCTTCATATCATCTATCACATTATAAAAGGGTTATTTATTTAACAAATACATTTGTTAATTAATTATTATGAGCCTTCCTTAATAGAACACTGGCTGCAGGAAGGTAAATTTTGGGGGGTCTTGTCTCCAGCATTTAGTATAGTGACTGGTACATAGTAGTAATTTAATAATAAAGGGGAACAGAATTTGGCGCCCCAAAATATGTCTCTTTGAGACATAGATTATCTTGAACTGTTTTTTTTTTTTTTTTTTTAAAGAAACAGCCGACATGGGAGAAGCTTTGGAAAACCAAGTAGAAGTTACTTGTTTATAGGAGATACTTACATTTATAGAGGAAATCTCCATTTGATGGGTGTCTCCTTCTCTGTACCAAGAAGAGAAGGATGACTCTAAATCTCTAGAAATTCTTACCAATGGAGAAGACAACAACATAAATCTGTAAAACAACCATACCTTTGTTTACTGTGCTTTTCCTGTAGCCGCCCATAAATTGGCTCCCCCATCCCCAAACATCTTTTGTCTTTAGCTGGAGATAGTATTTAAGGTGGAGACTTGGGTCATTTTGGAGAGTTACTCAGTTTTCCTGGGTCTCTCCCATCTATATGGAAGGTATACATATCATTAAATTTCTGTTTGTTTTTCTTAGTTAATATGTCTTTTATTATGGGGGTCTCAGTCAAAAACCTAGAACAGTAAAGACAAAATTGTTTTTCCTCACTTAAAATAAAAATACACTGATTAAAAGAATACTCATAATATACTTTTATGCCCCAGAGCATCCATTTACAATTGCAATTAAATAATAATCATGGAGTTAATTGTATACTTTTATCCATTCTCTCACTGGAATATAAAATTCATAGAACATGAATTATATGTTTCTTTTTCATTGCATTTTAGTTAAATGGTTTGAATACCACAAAATTCTATTGTTTACTCTCAAGGAATCTAGTGATTTATTCTCTATGTGGAAAAAAATGAGGACATGAAATGACAATAAAAAAGAATTTAACAGATCAAGGTAACTTTAATAAAAGTAAGAAATCTGATACATGATTGGCAACTGCAGTGTAATATCTGTTATACATAGTATGAGACTAGATACTAAATAAATATTTAGCATATATGTTTTTAGAAGTGTTACAAAAACATTAAAGTATAGAGAAACCAAAAAAGAAAAATAATTCAAATGTTCGATGTTTTAAAGTTAATAACTCTTAAAAGGGAATAGAAAAATTATGAGGGGTACATTGGGATAGATGCAGCTAAGGGTTTCCATTGTGGGTAAGTAGTGAGAGATAAAGGCTAGAAATTAGGCTGCCAGGGAACTTGAAATACAGTTTCAGAACTTTAGACTGATAAAATTAATTTGTATATCAGGACCCACAAGATGGAGGTGCCCCTATTGTCCTGGCCTATAATCACAAATCTAAACCTAAATCAGCCTGCACTTAAAAAAACACCTGTGGAGGAATCCAAACCTATACCAATCACAATCCTACAACTCAGCTTTAGTTAGCTTACCTTTTCCTAGAAAATAGGACCTGGTAGCCTTATAAGAAAATCCCTGATCTCCTGGCCAATTGTGCCCTTTTTCTGTATTATCTCTTTAATGCTCTATAAAACTCAGTCTTGCCGCAAATCCCTCAGGAACAGTACTTCACTGCTAGTGAGGCACTGTATTTCATCAAATTATGGGTTTTTCCCCTTAAATAAGGGGCACCAAACTTGTTAGTAAGTTGTTTATTTTGTTACTTGACAGGACTTAAATTTCTAACAATGAGTGGTAAGAGCGCAAGAAGTCTTCTAAGCAGCTTAGTGAAAATATAAAAATGATATTTTTGAGATAATTAAGAGGTGTATATAATAGTAGAAATTGGACAAAGGAAAATTGGATAGTAGACTAGTGATGATGTAAGTAGCAAACACTTCCAATAAAAACTAAAAGGCAAGTGATGAGGTAAACATATTTTCCAATCAAGACTGTGCCCCCAAAATACTTTCTGACTTGTGACACAAAGACAACCGATCTGCTGTACTCAGAGCAGGTATCCTTCATTTGCTTCTTCTAATTGAATCACTTGTCTACATAGTCCTAAAATATTATATTCTCTAAATTGCCCAGGATTATCCAGATAGTTCTCTTAAGAAGAAAGTGGGGGGGCGCCTGGGTGGCTCAGTGGGTTAAGCCGCTGCCTTCGGCTCAGGTCATGATCTCAGGGTCCTGGGATCGAGTCCCAAATCGGGCTCTCTGCTCAGCAGGGAGCCTGCTTCCCTTCCTTTCTCTCTGCCTGCCTCTCTGCCTACTTGTGATCTCTCTCTGTCAAATAAATAAATAAAAATCTTAAAAAAAAAAAAAAAGAAAGTGGGGATATCAGAGCAACAACATCATTTATTAGAGATGTAGTTTCTGTTTATGCACTTCTGGTCAGCAGCGCTTATCTTACAAAAGCATGGTTCAGCAGTGACCATCTGTTTAGCTGTTTAAAACACTCTTGTTCCTACCTTTAGAAGGGAAAATTCCCTTTCTGATACATGTGCAAAACTCCAATTAGAGTTAATTGGGATTATATGTGAAAAACACAACGAAAATTATTTCCAAAGAATGAATAAACCCGCATACATTCATGACCATTTATCATTCTCTTTTAAAGGAAAAAAAGAGCCAAGCTTACATATTATAACTTACAAATATATTAGACTATCTTCAAAAGAAAAGAGGCATCTAACCTCTCTCAAAGCTAAAAATGAAATATAAGGGGAGGTCAAATAAAAGAGCTTGTTAAGATCTATTCAATTCTGAAAAAGGTATCCTCTAGCTATAATTGATGATATAAAATATATTTCATTAAATGGGAAAAACTGAAGAAGAAATGATCCCAACTATTCTTCTAATTTATGTTAAAATTGGGCCCACAAATCTAAGGATATTACTTAAGTTGTAATTTTTGCAGAGATTGAGGTTATGTTACATGGCAAACCACAGACTAATTCAGCCTTGTCAGGGTATGATACTAAATGCCAGTAGAACAAAAGGATAATTCACTTCTTGAGGTAGAGTTTGTAATTCCACAGGAATAATTTAGCAATTTAGCCTAAAATAATGTACTACAATGTCTTTTATTATTATATGGCTGCATCTCTGCTTGTCATAAATTTTGCTCTTAGGTAAAACATCCCAAAGATCGCAATTATTTTGAGTAGCTTTGTTAAAATACTCTTTGGAAGGAAAAGGGAAAAATTCACACTGACAGTAAATGTTATTATATTAACAGCAGTGGCTTTTTGCTAACTGCAAAACTGAAAGCTGAATCCATTTGCTTTTAATTATTATGAAAATTATGTTTCATTTTTGTAAGAAATTACTTTATTATTTAAAAATAATTATTATTGTTTATTATTTTAGGAACATAGTAGAAAGGTCTCCTGCTTTATGAATTTATTACAAATTAATGAAACTTCAGTTCCAGAGGTTATGGAACAGCAAAATTATCTTAAGGAAAAGGAAAGTGCTAGAAGAAATTATTTCCTTCTGGTTTTCACCTGTTTCTTGCTACCCATCCCACAATATTTGGTAATGGGAAACCAGACTCTTGTTGCTCTGAATGTCTAAAACTAGTTAAATGGCTTAGTTTAAAACTTATTTTATCATCTCAACTCTGAGGAGAAAATGAGTTACTAAGAAACAGTTTTGACATCATTTTCCCTTGGTGTTCGGTTAATATTTCTTTGAGAATTGTGCCTTTAATGTTGACAAGCACATGCAGATTTTCATATTTATTCCAAGAGGTCATGGTTTTTTATAGCTCTATAAATCCTCCAGGCCAGCCTATTTTTATTATGCTTTCCAACTTTCAAGCCATTCCTCCTGTCTGTGTGAGTGGATAGGCGGCCACTGTTAACAGAGGCCAACACATTTCTGATTATTTAACAATGCTTTCTCTACCTTATTAGGTTACAAATGATAAGGGAATTTTCATGAATGTGTGACACAATATACAATATCACAGGAAATTGCAGGAAGCCTTACACATCTGTTCAGGAGACTCATATGATCCAAGGTATTTGTCTCAGAAAGGGGAAAGGAATTTTTGTGGAATGTTCAGTACATTCCACAATAGCTGGATGAATCATTTCCTGTTTGTTCCTGGGACAACTATGACCTTTATTTCCTGTAACATAATTAGGACATGGCTTTAGAATGTGCTTAAGAAAGGCATAAGGAAAAAAAAGGCAAAAGAAATAATGTTAAGCGAGTTTGGTTAATTAATTTTATAAATTATTTCTATAATTCAATCTATACCCAGTACCTCTATCCTTCTCCCTCTATCCCCCTGAACAGATAATAAAAGCAGGTATTACTATGCAATTTTGTATAGACTTCTAAATATTCTGAGCAAGTAGGTTATAGTTAATTATGGTATGTTTCTTTTTATCTTTTCTATACTGTGATTTGTGAAATTACATAGATGTTCTTTTTTTTTGTCTGTTTTTTGGCTATTGGGAAGCTCAGAGGTAGATTTCCGTTTGATCTGTGGCAAATATGCAGGAGTCAATGATTTTTAATTACTTTTTTGAGATGTAATTTCTATATAACAAAGGCCACAAATCTCAGCATATAGGTTGGGAGATTTTTTTTTAAGATTTATTTGACAGAGATCACACGTAGGCAGAGAGGCAGGCAGAGAGAGAGGGGGAAGCAGGCTCCCTGCTGAGCAGAGAGAGCCTAATGCGGGCTCGATCCCATGACCTTGGGATCATGAATGGAGCGGAAGGCAGAGGCTCTAACCCACTGAGTCACCCAGGCACCCCAGATTGGGGAATTTTTATGTTGTGTGAGTTTTCATGCACATGAATTCACCACCTCATTCAAAAGTATCTTTTCAGCACCCCAGAATATTGCTTCCTTTCCCTATCTATACTTTACATAAGGTAACCACTATTCTGACCACTATATAATGTTACATTTGTATAAGACATGTCATACTACATGAATTTTTCTTGTTTTTGGTTTGACTTTCTTTTTCTTCACCTACCTGTAAATTACATTTTCTTGACTTACTTTATTTATACCTAAAAGACATCTTGAATTCTTAACTTGGACCAAGATGTGTCATCAAATATCCTTACAAAAGTGTTAAATAATTTGCAAAACTATTCAGGAAGTGAGATTGGAATGAATATGTAAGAACGTGGGAGTTAATTATTGATATACTTGTTCAAAAGAAAACCACAGGCCAAAAATGGAGTCACTTATGTTAAGAGACCCATGTCAGTAAATCATTATTTAATACCTAACCTAACTACAGTTTCAAGTCCCCTAAGCATGTAACCGTTAACCTGTCAACCAAGAATTTCCTGGTCAGCACTAGGAAATTTATTGATAGACTCATTCCACTCCCCTAAGGAAAATGACCTTGACTAAAATAATGCATTCTTTGCTAATAATTTCCTTTTTTCCATTCCCCTCTCTGCCTTTAAAACTCTTACCTTTCCTGCAACTCAACTGCTTTCCTTTCTATTTGTTAGAGGTGATGCTGCCCAATTCATGAATCATTTAATAAAGCCTATTAGATCTTCAAATTTACTCAGTTGAATTTTGTTGTTTAACACACTTTTAACACTACTGACTTTAAATTATGAAGCTTTAAATTATGAAATACTAATATAATCTTGCCTTTTAAATTTCAAAAGACAACCCTTTATCCAACCTCCTCCCCTTATCTTCCTTAAAAATATTATTAGATTCAGGGACACCTGGGTGGCTCAGTTGGTTAAGCAGCTGCCTTCAACTGAGGTCGTGATCTTGGGGTCCTGGAATTGAGTCCCAAATTAGGCTCCTTGCTCAGCAGGGAGTCTGCTTCTCCTCTGCCTGCCCCCTGCCACTTGTGTGCTCTCTCTCTTTCTGATAGATAAATAAATAAAATCATAAAAAAGATATTATTAGATTCAATGTGTACACTAAATATGTGATTCTATAACCAAGAGTGTCCCTGATTAAACAATAAATCATTAACAGTAATTCATGTGAGACACTTACTTTAACCAAGATGGAGTAACAAAGATTAGATTTACCCTCCTGTATGAAAAAATATTATAACAGGCAGTTATATTAGGAATATCCAATGTATTCTAGGTACCTAAAAATGGAAAATCTTGGCAATAACCAAAAAGCCTGGAAATAACAAAAATATAGTGTAGACAGGGGAACCTAGGTAGAGCCCAGAAGACTCCCTGAGATGAAGAGACAGATAAGAATTTTGGGAAACCAAAGAAGCTGGAGTTCATAGGACAGATTACCTGAGAGGAGAGTTGAACAGAGAGAAGCCTGGAGATCCAGAGAGTGGCCTTCTCAACTATTTAGCTGAGGACTGATGTGCACATGTGTGAAGAAACTATACAAGGCCCTATATATTCTGTGGCTCTCTACTCTGATCTGGGTCCCAGAGAGATTCTCCTCACAGACTATATCACCCAGCCTTCTTTGCCCTTGGCTTTGGTTGCATTTAAAAAACAGGAGTAACTTCTAGAATGTGGCCAGAGTAGAGAAAGAGAGACTGGTGTGCTTATTCTTCCCATTTCTTCCCTGCCTCCTTGTGGTTCTATGATGATTGAGTAGCTAGGCTCTTGTTATTTTCAGTAGACCATCAGCATCAGCATTACCTGAGAACTTGTTAGAAAACACATAATCTCTGGCTTACCCCAAGCTTGCTGAATCAGAATCTGCATTTAAATAGAATCTCTATGTATTTTATATGCTCATAAATAGCACCCCTTCTTCCAAGGCTCCAGATTTCACCAACATAACACTTTATCCTCCTCTTGTCTCTTCTGGCCCAGGAGCCATAATGGCTTTCTGTTGTCACTAGTCCCTTGTTAGTTTACTTAACTGTACATATCTCCATAAATAAACTCTTAAAATCTATTTTCCAGTTAAATGTTTTTGAGTATACAATCTGTTTCCTGCATACCTTAATGATACAGAAATATATTATCTATATTTATATCTATATATCTGTGCTGATAAATATATACATATAGGGGCTCCTGGATGGCTCAGTTGTTGGTGTCTGCCTTCGGCTCGGGTCATGATCCCAGGGTCCTGGGATGGAGCCCCATATCGGGCTCCCTGCTCTGTGGGAGGCCTGCTTCTCTCTCTCCCACTCCCCCTGCTTGTGTTCCCTCTCTCACTGTGTCTCTGTCAAATAAATAAATAAAATTACATATATTACATATATATATATATAGATAGATAGATAGATAGATAGATATCTGTCTTTATTGTCTCTATCTCTAAAATTCTTTCCTAAATATCTCTTCCTAAAATTCCAGTCTTCATGCTTTTCTTAGTTACAGCTCAGTGATATCAAATTATGTACATGATTTCCCAAAAATGCAAATTCAGAGTTTTCTATGCAGAAAAAATATTATTCCTAATTTATTAGCAAATTTTGTGAATCTGGAGAAGAAAGCATTAGTATCCTAGTGTGGTGAGCAGCCTCTAAATTGGTTCCCCAAGATTCCTGCCTCCTGGTATTCACTCTCTGGTGTAATCCTCTCTCCTTGAGACTTGCTAACCTACTGACTCACTTTTAATAAACAGAGTGTGGAAGAAGTGATAAAGTGTGATTTCTGGTATTAGGTTATAAAAAAAGTGACAGCTTTTGTCTTGGTGTCGTATCTCACTTTCTTTCATATTGCTTACCCTTGAGGAAGCCAGCCATCATGTTGTAAAGAATTCCCACGGGGAGACCTACCTGGAAGGGGACTAAGGCCTACCAATATCCACATGAGGGGGTTTGGATATCCATCCCAACCCTCACACCACTTAACACTGCAGATGAGTAGCCCCAACCAAAAGCTTAACTGTAGCCTCTTAAGAACACTTAAGCCAGAGGCAAGTAGTAAAACTCTTTCTGCATTCTTGCCCCACAGAGACTCTGAGATTATAAAGTTTGTTGTTTTTAGCTGTTCAAGTTTTAGCTGCTAAATTTATGTACTAAATTAGCTGGAGTAATTTATTATATAATAATAGATAACTAATGTAGCTAGATTCGTTTAAAGCATAAAAATAACTTGAGAATTTTGTTAACAAAAACAAGATATTTTATTTAGTGTTTTTTTTCTTTCAAAACTTACAGATTTCAAAACCTTAATTTTGAAATATATTTGGAGTCACTTTTGAATCCAAATCAAGTTTTTCAATAAACTGAAGTCCTGGAAATGAGAATTTAAATATGAATAGTTTAAGAAGGGAAAAATTAACAGTTTTAGTTAAGATAAGATCTTCCTGAGAAAATGTTAATTTAACTGGAAGCAGTATATGTCTCCAGGAAAACAGGGAATGACTTATGTGTCATTTAAGTACAGAGAACGGAATTTTATAAACTGGTTTTCCACTTAGATACCAAGGTTTGCCTTTCACACTTGAAGAAAGTATTTTGAGAAAAAAAAAATGTATATGAAGGAATAAAGAGAAAGCAAAAAATGAGTGATACTAATGAGCTGACAAACATATATGGCTGTAATGATAGCACAGTCATACTTGCTTTAGAAGCAACACTAAAGAATACAGCTTAATCCAGTGACCTTGAAGCTCAAGTTGAAAGAACTTCAAGTATCTTTTTCAAATTCAAATAGTTTCCAAACAGTTCAAATAGCTTTTTTTCAATATTTAAAAAACATAAAATTGAAATGAAAATTCTACGTATGTAATAATAGGTATTCTCATTTGTGAGAACCATCAATTTTTCCTTCATTTTTAATTTCCTTTCCCCTTGCACCTACTATTCCCTTTTTAGGAGAACAGAGAGAAGTCATTAAGAGTTGTGGAAACAAAGAAACATCATCTCCAGAATCATGTACTTTTAGAGGGCAACATAGACCTTGGATATATAGAGGTCTGGACTCCAGTGTAAATAAACATTATTATTTTGAGGAAGTCTCTTGATTTCTTCTTTTCTGGATGTGTGAAATGGTAAACTGGTATACATCATTACCAAAGAGGTAAAAATAGAGTCTTAGTACTAAGTACTCTCATGAGCACAGGTAAGATTCTCCAGACTACTGACAAAGATGTATGAGGAGAAAGGAAAAAATGTAAGAAAAGTCTTTGAGACTTATTCTTTACCCTTTTGACATTTGAGTGCTGTTAATGCTAATCTATTGTTTAATAGATTAAACATAATAGATTTAAACAATAATAATTAAATAGTAGTTTTAAATAGATTCACAATAATAGTTTAATAGATTAATATATTGTTTGTTTATTTATTTATTCATTTTTTAGGATTGTATTTATTTTTTTGACAGAGAGATAGATAGCCAGAGAGTGAGCACAAGCAAGGGGAGTGGGAGAGGGTGGCAGAGCAGGAAGCCCAATGAGGGGTTCCATCCCAGGACCCTGGGATCATGACCTGAGCTGAAGGCAGATGCTGAAGGACTGAGTCACCCAGGAGCCCCTAATCTATTGTTTAATACCAAATCGAAACTCTCTAAGAGGTATGGGTTCACAAGTTGAATTCATTAGAATGTGTCTAGTACAATACCAAATAATGGAAATTCATAGCTTAAAAAAATTAAAAAAAAAATAGGTTTTGAGAAAATTACAAACACAAGTTTTGATTCAGTAGAATCCCCAATAACAATATTGCTATTGAAAACATCTTGGTTTTCACAGGAAGCATTTTTAAAGAATAATTGGTTTACTAATATTATAAAATTGACACATGCTTTATAATATAAATATTTATATTATATTTATATTTATTTATAAGTCATTGTAATTAATTAAATTTTTAAATTTAAAATTTTAAAATTAGAATTAATTACATTTTAAAATTTTAAGTTTTAAATAATTAATTATAAATGGCTAATTAATATAAATATAAATTTTTGTAAATAATTATTTGTAATATAAAATTGACACATGGTACATAATATATTATAAAATTGACACATGCTCAATAATGATTCAAATATTAGATAAAGATGAAAACAGAAATGTAAACTCCAATTCAATGATTCAGAAATAAGTGCTACCAGCATTTGGTAAATATCAATGCTTATATTTCTATGTGATTTTTGGTAAAAATTTAGATTCATAACTTTAGAAATATTGGGTAATTTAATAATGTTGTTTTTAGGGATGACTCAGTGGTTCAGTGGGTTAAGTGTCTTCCTTCGGTTTAGGTCATGACTCCAGGGTCCTGGAATCAAGTCCCCCACTGGGCTCCTTGCTCACTGGGTAGCCTGCTTCTCTCACTGCCTGCCACTCCCCTGGTTTGTGTTCTCTCTGACAAATAAATAATAAAATAAAAAAATCTTTTAAAAAATGCTGTTTTTAGTTAAAAGCATTTCTGGAAGACATTCTTAACTGCCTAACATCTTTTCACCTCTTATTCCTTCTTGATAAAACCCTGGCATTTTTTTTCCTTTATTCCAAAACTGACAAAGACCCCACCAAAAAGGAGAATTAGAAACCAATATCCCGGGGTACTTGGGTGGCTCAGTGGGTTAAAGCCTCTGCCTTCGGCTCAGGTCGTGATCCCAGGGTCCTGGGATTGAGCCCCACATCGGGCTGTCTGCTCCGCGGAGAGCCTGCTTCCTCCTCTCTCTCTCTCTGCCTGCCTCTCTACCTACTTGTGATCTCTGTCTGTCAAATAAATAAATAAAATCTTAAAAAAAAAAAAAGAAAGAAACCAATATCCCTGATGAACATGGAACCAAAACTTTTCATCAAGATACTAGCTAATAGGTTTCAACAGTACATTGAAAGGATTATTTCCCATGACAAAGTAGGATTTATTCCTGGGCTGCAAGGGTGAGTCAAGATCTGCAAAGCAATCCATGTGATCCACCACATTAATAAAAGAAAGGACAAGAACCATTTGATCCTCTCAATAGATGCAAAAAAGCATTTGACAAAATACAGCATACCTTCCTGATAAAAATCCTCAAGAAAGCAGTGACAGAAGGAACATACCTCAGTTTCATAAAAGCCACATACAAAAAAACCACAGCTAAGTTCATCCACAGCAGGGAAAAGCAGAGCTTTCCCCCTAAAGTCAGGAACATGACAAGGATATCCACTTTCACCACTGTTGTTCAACATAATACCGGAAGTCCTCGCCTCAGCAATCAGAAAACAAAAAGAAATAAAAGGCATCCAAATCAGCAAAGAAGTCAAACTTTTGCTTTTCACAGATGACATGATACTGAATGTAAAAAATCAAAAGACTCCACCAAAAAATTGCTAGAACTGGTACAGGAATTCAGCAAAGTCGCAGGATATAAAATCAACCCACAGAAGCCAAGTACATCTCTATACACTAACAATGAGGCAAAAGAAAGTGATATCAAGGAATTGATCCCACTTAAAATTGCATCAAAACCATAAGATATCTAGGAATAAATTTAAGAAAGAGGTAAAGGATCTGTACTCTGAAAACTATAGATCACTTATGAAAGAAATTGAGGAAGGTGCAAAGAAATGGAAAAACATTTCATGCTCATGGATTGGAAGAACAAATATTGTTAAAATACATATACCACCTAAAGAAATCTACAAATCAATGCAATCTCTATCAAAATACCATCAACATTTTTCACAGAGCTGGAACAAACAATCCTAAAATTTATATGGAACCACAAAAGACCCTGAATAGCCAAAGAAACCTTGAAAAAGAAAAGCAAAGCAGGAGGCATCATAATTCTGGACTCCAAGGTATATTTCAAAATTGTAATCATCAAGACAGTATGGTACTGGCATTAAAAACAGACACATAGGGGTGCCTGGGTGGCTCAGTGGGTTAAGCCACTGCCTTCGGCTCAGGTCATGATCCCAGGGTCCTGGGATCGAGTCCCGCATCGGGATCTCTGCTCAGCGGGGAGCCTGCTTCCTCCTCTCTCTCTCTGCCTGCCTCTCTGCCTACTTGTGATCTCTCTCTGTCAAATAAATAAATAAATTCTTTTAAAAAAAAAAAACAGACACATAGATCAGTGGAACAGAATAAAGAACATAGAAATGGACCCTCAAAAACATGGTCAATGAATCTTCAGAAAGGGAAAGAATATCCAAAGAAAAAAAAGACAGTCTCTTCAACAAATGGTGTTGGGAAAATTGGACAGCCACATGCAGAAGAATGAAACTAGACCACTTTCTTACACCATATACAAAAGCAAATTCAAAATGGATGAAAGATCTAAATACAAGACAAAAATCCATCAAAATCCTAGAGGAGAAAGCAGCCAGGCAACCTCTTTGATCTCGGCTGCAGCAATTTTTTCTTAGACCCATCTCCAAGGCAAGGGAAACAAAGGCAAAACTAAACTATTTGGGCTTCATCAAGATAAAAAGCTTTTGCACAGCAAAGGAAACAAAACTAAAAGGCAGCGCACAGAATGGGAGAAGATAGTACCAAATGTCTTATCAGATAAAGGTGAGTATCCAAAAATCTATAAAGAACTTATCAAACTCAACATCCAAAAAACAAAAACTCTGTTCAAGAAATGGGAAGAAGACAAGAACAAACATTTCTCTAAACAAAGTATACACATGGTCAACAGACACATGAAAAATGCTCAACATCACTCACCATCAGGGAAATACAAATCAAAACCACATTGAGCTACAACTTCACGCCCACCAGAGTGTCTAAAATTAACAACTCAGGAAACAACAGATGTCTGTGAGAATGCGGAGAAAGAGGAACAGTCTTACACTGTTGATGGGAACGCAAACTGGTGTAGTCACTCTGGAAAAGAGTATGGAGGTTCCTCAAAAAGTTAAAAATAGAGCTACCCTATGACCCAGTAATTACACTACTAAGTATTTATCCAAAGGATACAAACATAGTGATTTGAAGGGGCACATGCACTCCAGTGTTTATCGCAGCAATGTCCGCAATAGCCAAACTACAGAAAGAGCCCAGATGTCCACTGACCGATAAATGGATAACTATATGGTACACACACACACACACACACACACACACACACACACACAAACACTGGAATATTACTCAGCCATCCAAAAAATGACATCTTGCCATTTGCAACAATGTGGCTGGAACTAGAGGGCATTATGCTAAATAAAATAAGTCAGCCAGAGAAAAAAACAAATACTATATGATTTCACTCATATGTGTAATTTAAGAAACAAAACAGATGAACATAGGGGAAAAGAAGGAAAAATAAAATAAGAGGAAAACAGAGAGTGAGGCAAACTATAAGAGACTCTTAACTGGAGGGGAGGTAGGTGGGGGGGATAAGGTAACTGGGTGCTGGGCATTAAGGAGGGCATGTGATGTAATGGGCACTAGGTGTTGTATGCAACAGATGAATAACTGAATTCTACCTCTGAAATTAATAATATAGTATATGTCAATTAAATGAATTTAAATAATATATTTTTTTTAAAAACCTGGCACTTTTTTGCACCTAGACTCAAAGAATGCTAGATACTAATTTTCTACTATCCTTTACTAGAATAATCTTTTGGATCATGAAATCCAAGACAATATTTCTATGAGCCTTCTGAAAAGATTTTTGTCTGCTGGGTAAAATTTTTGTTTTCTCAGGGAGAAGTCCTATAACACTTCTGTATTACTTTATGTTTGCGATGCTGTTATGAGAATATGATGCCTACAGTTGCAGCAGCCATATGTGATTGTAAAGTGGCAAATCTGCATATGGTGAAGGTGGTAGACTGGAAGGATGAAAAAACCATTTTCTGTGGTTATACAGTTGGTTTGCTAGCAACTCCTATAACTCCTTATATCCAGACTTCTGGGTAAGAAAACAAAGAAACTTTCTTTTTTTAAAAAAGATTTTTTCAAAGATTTTTTAAAAATATATTTGACAGAACAAGAGAGAGCACACAAGTAGGGAGAGTGACAGGCAGAGGGAGAGGGAGAAGCAGGCTCCCTGCTCAGTAGAGAGCCTCATGCGGGGCTCCGTCCAAGGACCCTGAGATCATAACCTGAGCCAACGACAGATGCTTAACTGACTGAGCCACCCTGCCACCCCAGAAAAAATGTTCCTAATCAGGAAAACATTTTTAATTAATACAACCTTTATTTTAATTTACTTGGATTTAATGGAGGAGGAAGAGCTAAAAAGTAGGTTGGAATAATTGTTAAATTTAAGATATGTGTCTTTCACTATAAGGAGACAATAGATCTAAAAGATTTCTATAGAGGGGTTCTTGGGTTGCTCAGTCAGTTAAGCATCAGACTTTCTTTTTTTGATAAAGTATTTTTTAAAATATTTTATTTATTTATTTGGCACAGAGAAACAGATCACAAGTCGGCAAAGCAGCAGGCAAAGAGAGAGGAAGAAGCAAGCTCTCTGCTGAACAGAGAGCCTGGTGCGGGGCTAAATACCAGGACCCTGAGATCATAACCTGAGCCAAAGGCAGAGGCTTAACCCACTGAGCCATCCAGGTGCCCCCAGCCTTTTTTTTTTTTTTTTTTTCAAAGATTTTTGACAGAGAGCGAGCGAGCACACAAGCAGGAGGTATGTGGGGCGGGAGAAGTAGGCTCTCCGCTGAAAAGGGAGCCCAATGTAGGTCTTGATTCTAGGACCCCGGGACCATGACCAGACCCGAAGGCAGACGCTCAAGAAACTGAGCCACCCAGGCGCCAAGCATCAGACTCTTGATCTCAGCTAAGGTCTTGATCTCATGGTTGTGAGTTTGAGTCCTGCACTGGGCTCCACATCAAGCATAGAACCTACTTTAAAAAAAAAAAAAAGTTTCTATAGAGAATATTAGAGGGAGGGGAAAAGATTGTATTTTTAGGACATTTGCATCAGTATTTAAACATATAGTAAGTGTAATAAGTCAGTTACAGAAGCACAAATGCTACATGATTCCACTCATACGAGGTATTTAATTAGCCAAACTCATAGAAGCAGAAAATAGAATGGTGGTTGCCAGGGACTAAGGGGAAAGGAAATGAGAGTTGCTGTTCAATGAGTATAAAATTTCAGTTATATAACATGAAAAGGTTCTAGAGGTCTATTGTACAACACTGAACTTACAGTTAACAATATGTTACTGTACAGATAAATATTTAAGATGGTAGAGCTCATGTTATGCAGGTTTTTTTCACCACAATAAAAAAAAACACTAAAAAATTGAGTTTTATCACATACATTTAAATATATGACCCACTTTGAGTTAATTTTTGTGTATGATGTGAGATAAGAGCCTAACTTCTTTTTTTCTTCTTTTTTCACTTGTGGACATCCCATTGTCTCAACATCATTTTTTTTCTCTTTTTAAAAATTTAAAGTATAATTCCACTACTGTGTATTTATCATCCAAAAACTAAAGTCACCAATTCAAAAAGATATATGCACTCTTACATCCTTTGCAGAATTATTTATAATAGTCAAAATATGGGAGCAGCCCAAAATGTCCCTGGCCAGATGAATGGATATAGAGATGTTGTATATATATACACAATGGAATATTACTCAGCCATAAAACAGAATGAGATCATGCCATTTGTGACCACATGGAAGAAATTAGAAGATATTATGCTAAGTGAAATAAGTTAGAGAAAGACAAATACCCTATGATTTCATTTATATGTGAAATCTAAAAAATAAAACAAATGAATAAGCAAACAAACAAAAATCAGAGTCAGACCTACAGAGAACAAACTGATCGCTGTCACAAGGGAAGGAAATGGGTGAAATAGGTAAAGGAGAATGGGAGATACAGGCTTCCAGTCATAGAATGAAGAAATCATGGGAATAAAAAGTACAGCACAGGGAATATGGTCAATGTTATTATAATAGTCTTGCATAATAACAAATAGTAGGTACACTTGTGATGAGCAGAGCACAACATACAGAGTTGTTGAATCACTATGTTGTATACATAAAAATAATGTAACTTTGTATGTCAAGTATACTCAAGTACCAAAATAAAAGTATAACTGACATTACATCTTATTAGTTTCAGGTCAGCATCAGCTCCTAAAAAAGACTATCCTTTCCGCATTGCTTTCATTGTCACCTTTTTTGAAAATCAATTGACCATAAATGTAAAGCTTTAGTTCTAGACGGTTAACTCTTTTTCATTGTACTATATGCTTATCTGTGAAACAATACCACACTGCCTTGATGACTATGGCTTTACATAAGTTTTGAAATTGAATAGTGTTTTATTCTTTTTCAATTGTTTTGGCTACTCTAGATCTTTTGCTTTTCCACATAAATTTTAGAATCAGCTTGCCAGTTCCTATATTAAAACCTGCTAGAATTTTGTGAATATCAATTTCAAAAGTCAGAGTCAGTTATTTTACCAGCAAAATGGAATTATTTGGGAATAGCAGCAGAATTATAATTTGGGATATAAACTATTAAAAACCTCTGGCAGGGGTGCCTGGGTGGCTCGGTGGTTAAAGCCTCTGCCTTCAGCTCAGGTCATGATCCCAGGGTCCTGGGATCAAGCCTCACATTGGGCTTTCTGCTTGGCAGGGAGCCTGCCTCCTCCTCCTCTCTCTCTCTGCCTGCCTCTCTGCCTACTTGTGATCAGTATGTCAAATAAATTAAAAAATAATAACAATAAAATTAAAAAAAAAAATAATTCATCCCTGGGCTACAAGAATGGTTCAACATTCACAAATCAATCAATGTGATAGAACAAATTAATATAAGAGAAGAACCACATGATCCTCTCAATTGATGCAGAAAAAGCATTTGACAAAATCCAGCATCTGTTCCTGATTAAAAAACTTCAAAGTATAAGGATAGAGGGAACATTCCTGAACTTCATAAAATCTATCTATGAAAGACCCACAACAAATATCATCCTCAATGGGAAAAAGCTTGCAGCCTTCCCGTTGAGATCAGGAACAAGACAAGGAGGCCCACTCTCACCACTCTTGTTCAACATAGTATTAGAAGTACTAGCAACAGCAATCAGACAACAAAGAGAAATAAAAGGTATCCAAATTGGCAATGAAGAAGTGAAACTCTCTCTCTTCGCAGATGACATGTTCCTTTATATGGAAAACCCAAAAGACTCCACCCCCAAACTACTAGAACTCATACAGCAATTCAGCAACATGGCAAGATGCAAAGTCAATGTACAGAAATCAGTGGTTTTCTTATACACTAACAATGAAAATACAGAAAGGGAAATTAGAGAATTGATTCCATTTACTATAGCACCAAGAACCATAAGATACCTGGGATTAAACCTAACCAAAGAGGTAAAGGATCTGTACTCGAGGAATTACAGAAAACTCATGAAAGAAATTGAAGAAGACACAAAAAGATGGAAGACCATTCCATGCTCTTGGATCAGAAGAATAAACATTGTTAAAATGTCTATACTGCCTAGAGCAATCTATACTTTTAATGCCATTCCGATCAAAATTCCACCGGTATTCTTCAAAGAGCTGGAGCAAATAATCCTAAAATTTGTATGGAATCAGAAGAGACCCCGAATCGCTAAGGAAATCTTGAAAAACAAAAATAAAGCTGGGGGCATCACGTTACCTGATTTCAAGCTTTATTACAAACCTGTGATCACCAAGACAGCATGGTACTGGCATAAAAACAGACACATAGACCAGTGGAACAGAGTAGAGAGCCCAGATATGGACCCTCAACTCTATGGTCAATTAATCTTCGACAAAACAGGAAAAAATATACAGTGGAAAAAAGACAGTATCTTTGATAAATGGTGCTGGGAAAACTGGACAGCTATATGTAGAAGAATGAAACTCGACCATTCTCTTACACCGTACACAAAGATAAACTCAAAATGGATAAAAGACCTCAACGTGAGACAGGAATCCATCAGAATCCTAGAGGAGAACATAGGCAGTAATCTCTTCGATATCAGCCACAGCAACTTCTTTCAAGATATGTCTCCAAAGGCAAAGGAAACAAAAGCGAAAATAAACTTTTGGGACTTCATCAAAATCAAAAGCTTCTGCACAGCAAAGGAAACAGTCAAGAAAACAAAGAGGCAACCCACGGAATGGGAGAAGATATTTGCAAATAACAGTACAGACAAAAGGTTGATATCCAGGATCTATAATGAATTCCTCTAACTCAACACACACAAAACAGACAATCATATCAAAAAATGGGCAGAAGAAATGAACAGACATTTCTCCAATGAAGACATACAAATGGCTATCAGATACATGAAAAAATGTTCATCATCACTAAGCCATCAGGGAGATTCAAATTAAAAACACATTGAGATATCACTTTATATCAGTTAGAATGGCCAAAATTAACAAGACAGGAAACAATATGTGTTGGAGGGGATGTGGAGAAAGGGGAACCCTCTTACACTGTTGGTGGGAATGCAAGTTGGTGCAGCCACGTTGAAGAGTGTGGAGATTCCTCAAGAAATTAAAAATAGAACTTCCCTATGACTATGCAATTGCACTCCTGGGTATTTACCCCAAAGATACAGATGTAGTGAAAAGAAGGGCCATCTGTACCCCAATGTTCATAGTAGCAATGGCCACAGTCACCAAACTGTGTAAAGAGCCAAGATGCCCTTCAATGGACGAATGGGTAAGGAAAATGTGTATATGTAATGTGTATATGTACACTATGGAGTATTATGCTTCCATCAGAAAGAATGAATACCCAACTTTTGTAGCAACATGGGCAGGACTGGAAGAGATTATGCTGAGTGAAATAAGTCAAGCAGAGAGAGTCAATTATCATATGGTTTCAATTATTTGTGGAGCATAACAAATAGCATGGAGGACATGGGGAGTTAGAGAGGAGAAGGGAGTTGGGGGAAATTGGAAGGGGAGGTGAACCATGAGAGACTATGGACTCTGAAAAACAATCTGAGGGGTTTGAAGTGGCGGGGGGTGGAAGGTTGGGGGAACCAGGTGGTGGGTATTATAGAGGGTATGGATTGCATGGAGCACTGGGTGTGGTGAAAAAATAATGAATACTGTTATGCTGAAAATAAAAAAAAATAAAGAAAAAAATAAAAAACCTCTGCTAAGTCCAGAGATCAAAGGAGAGGAACATCAGTTTATAGAGAAAAGGAGAAAGTTGGGAAGTGCTGCTTTGAAGGAAAGTCCATTGGAGGAAAGCAAAAGCTCAAGGTGGTGATGTTTTTCTCACTGGCTGAATTGTGGTATTTTCTTATTGGCTGAGTTTATTGCTGAGCATGGAGAAACTCGTCCTTCCTTCCCCTGGAGGAGTAAAGCAGGCTTCTTTCTGTTGGTGTCTGCAACTGATGATGAGTGGTAGGGGGAGAGAGCTCCCCATTCTGGCCTCCCAACACCATTTTAAATAAGGTTTTCTTTATTTGGTTTCACAAAGAGAATTGGAAGAAATTAATAGGTCAATTTGGGAAGAATTACCATCTTCACAATATTGAGTCTTTTGATTCATGACTATTGCCATTAATTTACTTGTTCTTTATCTCAGAAATACTTTATAGTTTTCAATATACAAATCTTATACAGCTTTTGGTAAATTTACTTCTAAGTTTTTTATCCTGTTTGATATTTTGTGAATTAAATTGCTTCTTCATTTCATTTTTGGAGTCATCATTGGTAATATATAGAAGTACAATTTATTTTTATAGTTGGATTTTATATACTACATAGGGAAGAAAAACAATTTTCCCTTTCCCTTTCTAGGTTTTTGGCTGAGACCCCTTATAATAAAAGATAGATTAAAAGGGGGAAAAAAGCCAGAAGTTTAATAACATGTTAAACATGGGAGATACCCAGGAAATTGAGTAATTCCCCAAAATGGCCCAAGATACTAACTTAAATACCATCTCTAGGTTAACACAAAACAAGATGTTGGGGGGGGCAGCTAATTATGAGAGGTTATCATGCAAAGCACAGTAATGAAGGATAAGGTTGTTATGCAGAATTAAGTCCATGCCCTCTCCATCATCAAAGTTTCTAGAGATTTAGTCAGTGATCTCATTCTGGTACAGAAAGGGAGACACCCTTACAAATAAGGATTTCTCATAAATGTAAATGTCCCTTACAAAAGGATAACTTCCACTTGGTTTTCATATTTTTTTCCAGTGTCTGCTGTTTCTTAAAAATTAACCCAGTTCAGGATTGTCCTTATGCCAAAAAGACATATTTCATAGTGGCAAATTTTCTTCCCCTTCTAGGAAAGCATAGATGCTTTCCTTTAACTCTCTTCCCCTGTGGTTCTGTATTATACTCTGCAGGGACCTCTTCAACCTTTCCTGTGACATTAGATCTCAATGTGTTCTAACTAAAGGAACACTGGCAATACCTTTTAGGATATTGGTGCTTAACTTTTAATAGGTCTATGGTGGCATTGGTAACCTTCATCATTGTTTCAGTTCTGACTTCTCACTCTTGGTCATATGGGGTTGAGGAGATTATTTGTTGTATTGTTTATCCTTCATTTTGTTCTCTATATTTTCCTTTTGGAGATTTGAGAGTGGATATGTAGAAAAAATTCTCCTACTTCATTACATGTTCAACCAATAGTCCTAAAGTATGTTTTATCTTCACACTTGCTTTGTGAACTACTACCATCCGTAAGCTGGGAAATAAAGAATACAGAGATTAATTACCTAAGGTAATACAATTAGCCATGAGGAAAGGGAAAAAAATGCATCTAGCTCAAGGGTCATTTTTGGCTAACCTACTAATTACTTTATAATCTTGGACTTTAATTCTTATAGAAATGATTGCCACAACATGACAAGGAAGGCAAAGCAGAAAAAAGGAAGATGTTTAGTATCAAGAAAAATTTTTTCAACAGTCAACAGAAGCTGGAGAAAATGAGCCAAAAAGAACAGTTAATGTAGGTTTATATCAAAGTTTAAACCAGTTATTTAAAACTTTGATTTCATCTTCCAATCTTTTCCCCACATAACACAGATACTATTTAAACGGTTGGATGCCTAGCCTAAATGTACATCTAGGGTTGCCACTCTCAGGTGGGACTTCAAAATCTTAAGAAATTGCCCCAAAGCAATCAATGGGCTTTAGGATCTCAAGTATTTTCTTTCAGGTTCAATTGTATTGCAATGCTTTTTAAAGAAATAGTTGCCATGGAAACTTCAGTAATCTACCTTTTGAGATTTACATGATTTTTTTTCACGCTATTCCTCTGATGAATTTATTGTTCCTATAAAACAGACAGTGGAGGGAAGTCGGGGCTAAATGCTATGATTTTATCTTCTTACTTGCTGGTTCCAAGTGAGACTACAGGAAATGATCTTCTGCCATGTAGAGTTTGTTTTTTGGGGTAAAGGAGCAGTCGGCCCTTATACTCACACAGCTGCAGGCTATTAAAATCAAACAGAATGCAATCAAAATAAATTCCAACATCAGAATGCAACACTTTTAAGTTATTCTTTAGTTGTGCCTATTCATACACAACTCTTGGAAAATCAAGCACGAGATAAACTGCTCTAACCAATAGTTAGTTTTCAAACAATATGTAAGTAATCGATTGACTGTATTCTACTATTGGTCCAAAGGGACATGTGTATACTGGCCTAGACTTTGTTAATAATTCATAGAAAACAGAGAGGATTCCCTAGCTTTCTGAGCTGGTAGTTCTTAAATGAATTTTTAAAAACCTACAGAATTTCTCATAATGACTTTTATCCAGATGCTGCTTCATAAATGAATCTATGTTTCTTACTCTCTCTTCATCTCTCTTTAAAATGGTTTGTACAGCCATTGTATTGCCTGTAAGGTGACTGTTACTGTATATGGTCTCTGTCCAATGGAAAAAAGACAGCCTCTTCAATAAATGGTGCTGGGAAAATTGGACAGCCACATGCAGAAAAATGAAATTGGACCATTTCCTTACACCACACACAAAAATAGACTCAAAATGGATGAAGGACCTCAATGTGCGAAAGGAATCCATCAAAATCCTTGAGGAGAACACGGGCAGCAACCTCTTCGACCTCTGCCGCAGCAACATCTTCCTAGGAACAACGCAAAAGGCAAGGGAAGCAAGGGAAAAAATGAACTACTGGGATTTCATCAAGATCAAAAGCTTTTGCACAGCAAAGGAAACAGTTAACAAAATCAAAAGACAACTGACAGAATGGGAGAAGATATTTGCAAACGACATATCAGATAAAGGACTAGTGTCCAGAATCTATAAAGAACTTAGCAAACTCAACACTCAAAGAACAAATAATCCAATCAAGAAATGGGCAGAGGACATGAACAGACATTTCTGCAAAGAAGACATCCAGATGGCGAACAGACACATGAAAAAGTGCTCCATATCACTCGGCATCAGGGAAATACAAATCAAAACCACAATGAGATATCACCTCACACCAGTCAGAATGGCTAAAATCAACAAGTTAGGAAATGACAGATGCTGGCGAGGATGCGGAGAAAGGGGAACCCTCCTACACTGTTGGTGGGAATGCAAGCTGGTGCAGCCACTCTGGAAAACAGCATGGAGGTTCCTCAAAATGTTGAAAATAGAACTGCCCTATGACCCAGCAATTGCACTATTGGGTATTTACCCTAAAGATACAAATGTAGTGATCCAAAGGGACACATGCACCCGAATGTTTATAGCAGCAATGTCCACAATAGCCAAACTATGGAAAGAACCTAGATGTCCATCAACAGATGAATGGATCAAGAAGATGTGGTATATATACACAATGGAATACTATGCAGCCATCAAAAGAAATGAAATCTTGCCATTTGCAACAACATGGATGGAACTAGAGCGTATCATGCTTAGCGAAATAAGTCAAGCAGAGAAAGACAACTATCATATGATCTCCCTGATATGAGGAAGTGGTGATGCAACATGGGGGCTTAAGTGGGTAGGAGAAGAATCAATGAAACAAGATGGGATTGGGAGGGAGACAAACCATAAGTGACTCTTAATCTCACAAAACAAACTGAGGGTTGCTGGGGGGAGGGGGTTTGGGAGAAGGGGGTGGTATTATGGACATTGGGGAGGGTATGTGCTTTGGTGAGTGCTGTGAAGTGTGTAAACCTGGTAATTCACAGACCTGTACCCCTGGGGATAAAAATATATGTTTATAAAAAATAAAAAATTAAAAAAAAATGGTTTGTACAGCTTTTTTGTTTCTCAAAAATTTTTTGGGGGCGCCTGGGTGGCTCAGTGGGTTAAGCCGCTGCCTTCGGCTCAGGTCATGGTCTCAGGGTCCTGGGATCGAGCCCCGCATTGGGCTCTCTGCTCAGCAGGGAGCCTGCTTCTCCCTCTCTCTCTCTGCCTGCCTCTCTGCTTGCTTGTGATCTCTCTCTCTCTGTCAAATAAATAAATAAAAATA
Source organism: Mustela lutreola (assembly GCF_030435805.1). Classification (NCBI taxonomy): domain Eukaryota; kingdom Metazoa; phylum Chordata; class Mammalia; order Carnivora; family Mustelidae; genus Mustela; species Mustela lutreola. Next base: position 30,206,396 of record NC_081308.1, on the reverse strand, counting down.
TTTAAAAAAATTTTTTTTGATTAAATTCATTCATTATCTCCAAAGAATTTAAAAGTGAAGATTTCCTTTATGCCATATCTAAGTGTGAAGCCCCCAAAAGTTACAACAAGTAAAGAGTGACTATGGAAAATGACTATAAATAGTGAAAAATGGAAAATGTCAGAAAATCGCAAGACATTCAGGCAGATGGATGTTTTCGTGACATATAGCATATCTATTTTTCCTCAAAATAGCATTTTTTTCTCCAATCTCTCTGTCCATACACAATCATGATGATAAACAGAAAAATCTACTTCACATTCCAATTACAGTAATGTATATATCCATTTTTATATGATATCCTTTGAGTGGATGATGTAGGGATCATTTCCACTTTTATTGCAAATATACTATAGGTCTCAAACTTTTGTACTTAGAAAATTAAATCATGTGTTCCATTTGGACTTGTGTACAGAGTCACTTGAATTTTTCTACATTATTTAACTAACTATATTTTCATAAGTTGATCTCACATTTTTATTACTATTAGAGTTTAACCTGAAAACATGACCAATATCAAATTTGAAATATATGCTCATTTACATTGAAAATTTTGTTTTCAAATTCATTGGTAAGGTGAAAGGAGGGAAGGAGGAGACTATTAAGATAAATACATATCATATTAAAATCAATTAAAAAATACTGGCATACACTCTGGATATGAACTTGGTCAATTTTCATTTTATAAAGTCATAATGCAGGACTTTTTCCAACTACTCACAAGAATGTTATTCTCATCATTTATTATTTTTTATTAATAATGTTAAAAAACATAATTTGATATTGAGTTTTATTTTTAATGTTTTATTAATGCTCCACTTTAAAATGTTTTTATTTCTTCCCTTCTTTTTGAAAGGTACATCCATTTTCTGATTAGGAGAACTACACAATTCTCCATTATTGCAAACTTTTGTTTATTCAAAATTTTAATAAACTAACATTTGTAATTCTAAAATTTTCTATTAAGTTCTTTCGTATGTTTAATCTATTTATAAGTGATTCTTATTAAGATAATATAAATGTTCATTTCTGAGCATTTGTAAGCAATAAATATTCATTTTTAAACAGGAACCAAGCAACATTTCTTAATATAGGATTTTATAGTCAGTTATTATAAATATTCAGTAATGTTCTCTTCAAAATGACATTTCCTTTATGGGGAGCAAGGGTAAAATTACCCACTAAGAGTTAGCAGCACTCACTAAACAATAACTATTCTATAAAACTTTGACCTAATTTAGATATTGGAAAATAAGGACAGACATTCCTACTTACAGGCTTTGTCTATTATAGTCAGAGCTCACTACTGCTAAGAATGTAGGCCATAGTCTTTCTGAAAAGGTAAAATTGATATTTTAATAAAGTGCTTTATAGCAAGATTTTACTATGCTGAAAAAATGCTTATGAGAGAGTTCTGAAAATGCACATCTACACTGAGCTTCAGAAAAGCAAATATGGGGATGTGTTATATTCTCAGAAGTGCTTTGCTTATCCATTATTTAGCATGTTTCAGCTGAAGTGTCAATATTTGCTAATTCAGTGAGCTATAGATAGGTAATGACTTATAAATTCTTTCCCTCTTCTGATTTTAGATGTGCCTGCATCTCTTTTCCCATCCATTGTATCATGAAGAATATTAAATTACTGGTCTACTGAGGGTTGCCGGGGGGAGGGGGTTTGGGAGAAGGGGGTGGGATTATGGACATTGGGGAGGGTATGTGATTTGGTGAGTGCTGTGAAGTGTGTAAACCTGGTGATTCACAGACCTGTACCCCTGGGGATAAAAATATATGTTTATAAAAAATAAAAAATTTAAATTACTGGTCTAGCTACAAGGTGGAAAAAGGAAATTCCCATGAGTTTTTTGTTTTATTTTGTTTTTACTTAGTTTGCTAGTTTCTTCTTTTTAAATTTTTATTTATTTTTTAAATTTCTTTTCAGTGTTCCAGAATTCATTGTTTATGCACCACACCCAGTGCTCCATGCAATACATGCCAGTTTGTTTCTTTCCTTTCCTCTCTCTCTCTTCCTCCTCCTCTTCTTCTCTTCAAAAGTATATGTATATCAAGTTCTGGATTTTAGTGGGTCCCAAAGGTTTAGGAGAGAAATAATGTGATCAAAGCATTATTTCATGTGAGTATGTCTAAGAATTATGCAGAATTCATGAAAAATCATAATCCATAAATTCAATAAATCCAATGAATCTCAAAGCAGAGAAATGAATTTTTTAAAACCCCACAAAAAGTAACATCACAGTGAAACTTCAGAATTAAAGAGGCAAATATAATATAGTAAAACAATGTAGAATAAAAGATGGTCTTCAAATGAACAGCAGTTGCACTTATAGCTGATTTTTAACAGTAATTAAAGTTGGAAAAGAATATAATAATATCAAAGTGCTAAAAAATATACTACATATCAAAATCTTTGGAATGTTGTTAAAGCTGTAGTTTGATGGAAATTTAGAAACTTAAATGCATATATGAAAAAAGGAAGGTTAAAAACTAATAAACTAAATGACCACATCAATACTATGGGGCAAAAATTAGCAAAATAAGCCTAAATGATTCAGAAGAATGTAAATGGTAATGATAAAATCATATATTAATTAATATAAAATAAACATATATTAGAGATCATGAACAAGCCAAAAATTGACTCTTTGAAATGACTAACAATTTGAAAAAATTGGTGAGGACTAAGAAATTCCATATGTAAGACAACACAAATAATTAACTACAGGAATGAAAAAGAATGCATCTCTACAAAGCCTCCAGTTGTTAAAAAATAAGAAAATATGTGAAAAATTTTATGCCAAAAATTTGGACAAAATTAAATAAAACTTTCATTTAAATATAGAATTGCAATCACCTAGGAATATATCTAAACAAAAGGTATCCAATATGTCTACATGTAAAACCATATAATTTCAAAATTCATTAAGGGAATAGACATAAATGGTATACCATGTTTATGGATTGGTAAGCTCAATAATATAAAGATACCAATTGTTCCCAAATTTATTTATAAACTCAATGTAATTCCAGTCAAAATCCCTACAGAATTTTTATGGAATTTTATAAGCTGTTTCTGTAATGTACCTGGGAAAAAATGGGATACATACAGATAAGTGATTTTGAAAGTAAAGTTATTAAGTCATTTGGACACAATGATATATTAACAGAGCAAGGGAATGGACTAAAAAGACCCAAAATGACTGTTGTATGTCAAATGGCCACTTGATTCTTGATAGATATAGTTCTTGCATAAAAATGGCAAAAAGGGGTCATTTTAATATTTGGTTTTGGGAAAACTGTTTATCCTTATTAAATAAAAGTAAATTGGATCTTTAATTTGCATAGTACACAAAAACCAATTCCACATAGATATATGCTTTAAAGTGTAAAGTCTAAAATAATAAAGGTTTTAAAAGATAATACAGTAGGAAATCCTTCAGAATTCTTAAGTAAGACACATTTGCACCAATGATTCAGAAATAGGACTGATAAATTTGAAAATGTTAAAATTAAGAACTTTTGTTTATTAAAAGACAAAGAGCAAAAAGATATCCTACAGAGTAGGAAAATAGACTTATCATATATATAACTGGCAAGTGACTTAAAGAACTCTAACAAATTAATTAGAAAAAGACAGATATCTTGATAGAAGAAAAGATGGGAAAAATATTGAACAGGGATCAATAAAGAGTTGCTGGAGAAACTTACAACGTACTTCCATATTGCACAGTTTGTTGAAAAAATTAAAAACTATGACATACCCAAGTGATGAGAATGGTATAGAACAATGGAAACTCTTATAAACTGCTTATAAACTTATAAACTGCTGTGTGGAATTTAAATTGTAAACCATTTTAGAACATAGTTTGTCATAGACTAGTAATTTTGAAGATGCATGTAGCTGATGGTTTTGCAATTACATGTCAAACGCTTTAGAAAAGCATGTGCATAAGCACGAGGATTTCTGTACAATATTTATTTCACTGTTTGTTTAATAGTCTGAAGTGAAAGTAATGTAAATGTACACTAAAACTAAAATGGTAAGTTGTAGTATATTCCATATGAGAGAACAGTATCAACGATAAAATCAAACAATTTACAGCTGCATTCAACAAGCCTTATATTAAGAGAAAGAAACCAAATATAAAAGGATATGAGTTGTATTTTTGTGTTTATAAGGATTTCAAGAATAGGTAAAGAAAAGTATATTTTCTAGAAATATATGATCAAACTTTAAAAAAAAAAACAATGAAGTATGAGATAGATAAGGGAGCCTCTGAAAACTGGTCATGTTATATTTGACAGGCGTTCACATTTTCTACTTTCTGTATCTTTGTTGCATTTATCTTTTAAAATATTTTTTAAAATATTACTTAGAAACCACATTTTTTTTGGCAAAATCTTCACAGCTACACTGCTGACATACCTTTAACTATTACTTGCTAATAACAGAAGTAGATCTGCTAGCAGTAATGGAGGAATGAGAGAGAAGATTGTTTCTGCCCCAGTCAAGCTCAAATTTCCTTTCTAGCATTGAACTTGAGAGCAAGCAATCAACAAATTCTCTGCCTCTTTAGAAAGATGCAGACATTCTGATGATGGTAACTTAGTGGTCACTGTTACAACCTTTTCTTGGGAAAATATATAAAAGAATGTGACAATGATGGGCTTCTCTCAAAAGCACTCAATAGAAGATCACAAAGAGGAGCTATTCAGAAAAAAAGAGGTTATGAAAAGAGAGATAATTCAGGAAATGTGAATCATGTAATTATTTTGAACTACAGGAAGAGGTCAAGTTGGTGGAATCAATATTGACTATCTGACAAATAATTTAGGAAGGGGAGCAATATGGTATGTATTTTTAGCATGCATATAATATGTGTCATTAAAAAAATTATATTCTGAATTGCCTATCCCAGAGTTCCCTTAAAATCAATTATCCCTTATTAGGAAAACATCATGATAAGGGCTCTGATGTTAGCATCACCCAAGAAAACAAAATAGATTTACTGCTTTACTCGCTAGTAAGGCAAATACGTGCATGTGTATTTGTATGTCTTCTCAGAAAATAGTAGGAAGCTAAGGACTAGGTGGAGTGAAGCAACCAGTCAAAATTCTGTGGCAGTGATATGGTGAAGGATATTTTATAAATAAGGCTGATTAATATTTATTGCATAGTGTATTACATTGATGTAATACATTTATTTGGTCTCCTCATGCCCATATCTGTCTCACTCATGGATACTTCGTGTATGTTCACTAACTAAGGTCACTATGACCAAGGTCAACCATGAAAAGCTAGATTCATAGACACTACTTGAACTAAAAACAACTTTAATATGTATTATTAATATGACTACCAAAGCAGTGTGTGCCTTCTTCATAGTATAGTCCAGAGAAGTAACTCCACTTTCTCTCTCAAGTCCTACTTGCCATGAGTCACTGCTCTTTGAATATAAATCATCCATTTTTACCCCATGCAAAGATCCCATGAACCATACAAGTTATAGAACAGCTTTCTGTTCTTCCACAATTTTTTTATAATGTGCAATTCTTCATCAGTGAAGTGCATCAGAACTGCCCACTCATATTGTCTAGGTGTATGCAGGCCTGCAATTATTTGAAGCACATATATAAGCACTGTAATCCCAAATCTTCTAGGGCAGTAATTCTAAAAGTGTGATTCCTGGGCAGCAACATCAGCACCTGGCAACTTTTTAGAAATGCAATAACTTTTGGCCCCACTCCAGACCTATTGAAGGAGAAACTCTCAGGAATGGAGACCAGTAATCTGTGTTAAAAGTTCTTCAGGTGATTCTGATGTATACTTAAATTTGAGAACCACTGATCAAGGTGGTTGGTAATAATGATTAAGTTTTCTGTTCCTTCTGAGAGCCACACATTTTTGAGACCTATTTCTCAAGAGCAGGTGAACAAAAACAAGAGCAGACTTGTGCTAGCACAATGCTTACATACCAGATCATTCTCTAGTTAGGCTGCCATGACAATATAAGTTAACAATAATAAAGATTTTATATCTTGGAAAGTGATTCTGGACATTTTTTCAAAGCACAGACTATGAAGCTTGTCTGTGTGGATTTGTTTTCTAGTTCTGACTGCACTAATTGTGTTGCCTTGAGCAATTTACTTAACCTCTCTATGCCTCTTGGGCTCCCTGCTCAGTGGGGTTAACAATATAACATTATTCATAGGATTATGTGAGATTAAATAATATACATAAACTTTTTAGAGTAATATCTGGATTGACAGCTTTATATAAATACTTGACATTATTAATACTAAGGAGAATGTTAGAAAGAACAGACAGCTGACATAGGAGAAAACCAGGTAGGTAGCAAATTTGTTGAAAGAACAGACAGCAGTTAACCTGGACAAAGGAAGACTAAGAAAATACATTATAACTGTCTTTATAACCTGTTGCACACAATAACAATGTTATAAACAAAAAGTGGTCATAAGAAGGCAATCTTTGGTTCAACATGAATGTATGCCATATAACATATATTTCAGATGTTAAAATATCGAAATAGGGTAAAACTCAATGATAATGTGTACTGGATATAGCATTAGTGATTGCTGTCCCTGATCTCTGTCTTTTGTCTAACATGCTCTTTTTTTTTTTTTTTTGAGATTTCATTCATTTATTTGACAGAGAGACAGTGAGAGAGGAAACACAAGCAGGGGGAGTAGGAGAGGGAGAAGCCAACTTCCTGCTGAGCAGGGAGCCTGATACAGGTCTCAATCCCAGTACTCTGGGATCATGACTTGAGACGAAGGCAGACACTTAACGACTGAGCCATCCATGCACCCCTATAACCTGTTCTTTAATGTAACTGGGAAAAGTTCTTATATTGGGAATGGGAGGGTGTGAGAGGATTAGGAAGTGATAGCTACTGTATTTTGGGGGAGTTTCTGACTTCAGTGTACAGTCAGTTATGTAAAGCATAAGCTTCATTCTCTTTGCTTTTGTGCTTTTGACAGTACAGGCTGTTTGAAAAACGTACTTTTCTTACACTCACAATAGAGTGACCCCATATTTTATGGGATTAAAATTTTGGATACCATACAGTATGTTATATTGGAGTTTTAAGGAAATCTTATTTAGATTACTAAAGAGACTCTATTCTAAGCCCCTCTGAGTGGACCTCAGCTGCCTGGACTTCTAAACTTCACTCCTAGGACCCCTCAAACCTTTCCACGATCAAGAAACTGCCCAGAAGGTCACCTCAAAGATGCTGCTCCAAAACAAAGTCTGTTGTTCATTTGTCTAATCTGATTTGTCAATGAATTGTTAAAGATATTGAGTAGCACCCAAAGTCCCATGTACTTCTTTGTTTTTCCTTATGCGACTTCCCAAAAGATACTTACCTACTTGTTTATTTATTTAGCACCAAAAGGGCATGATCCTGTTCTGTTTGATTCATCACTGTAAATTCAGTACCAAAAAGAGATACAGCATGAACAAGTACACTAAATAGGTGTTGAATTAATTAACAAGTAAATAAATGAACATATATATCTTCTAAGAACAGATGACCACGTTTAAAATAATGTACTATATCTAAAATCTGCCAGGGAACTACCAACAAAATTGAATACATACAATAAATTTAGTGTTGCGTACATTTAGTAAACATCATGACCAGACTTAAGATATTAATATTTGCATTTCACTGATATTAAAATTCGTGTCATTTTCCTCATAAGAGATGAAAAAGCTCACTTCTTACTTTATCAATGTTAATTATAATGTAAAACACATTTTAATGTCATAATGGATGAGAAAATTAATCTCTGCAAACTGGTGAAGCATTATTTAAATTACTAATTGGATTTCAATAAGCATTTAGTAGATTATCAATGATTTTAACTCTGTGTAATGAGTGATTGGAAACCTTATAAAATATGGCATGTTAATATCAAAGAATCTGAATAACAAAAACAACTCAGAAGTATGAGATTTTAGGGAACTGTTAAAAAGACAAACTGAGGGTTGCCGGGGGGAGGGGGTTGGGGAGAAGGGGGTGGGATTATGGACATTGGGGAGGGTATGTGATTTGGTGAGTGCTGTGAAGTGTGTAAACCTGGTGATTCACAGACCTGGGGATAAAAATATATGTATATAAAAAATATATGTTTATAAAAAAAAAAAAAAAAAAAAAAAGACATTCAAAGTTTAAGGACATGGAGCTCATGTTAAATAACCAAAGTCTACTTATCTAACATGTAGATAAATATTTGATTATAATAATCATTTTTCAGAATGCAGAAAAATGCAGAAACCTACGGAAAATTATAACTTCAGGGAGAGAGAGCAACAGAAGGAACAATTTGCTGTGGAAATCATACCAGTGACAGAAATTCCAGAAGCAATATGAGTTAGTGATTTGGCAGCCTTGAATTCAGATTTGACTCTACCACTGACAAGCTGAAAGACTTAGGCAAATTATAAAAACTTTCTAAGCCTGTCCACCCTTTTCAATACATATCTTCCTTGACTTATGATGGTGTTACATCCTGATTAACTCTTTCTAAATTGAAAATAACCTAATCCAAAAATGCATCTAATACACTAACCCACCAAATATTGTAGCTTAGCTCAGCCTACCTTAAACCTGTTCAGAACACTTGCATTAGCCTAAAACTGAGCAAAATCATAACAGAAAGTCTAATTTATAAAAAGTGTTGAATGACTCATGTAATTGATTGATCACTGTACTAAATTTATTGTATGTATTCAATTTTGTTGGTAGTTCCCTGGCAGATTTTAGATATAGTACAAGGGTATATCAGTTGTTTACCCTTGTGATCACATGGCTGACTGGGAGCTGGGGCTCACTACTTCTGCCCAGCATAATGGGGGAGTATTGTACAATACTCTAGCCCCAGGAAAGGATTAAAATTCAAACTCTGAGGTAATACATATCATTTTCATATCATTGCTTGAAAAATCTTAAATTGAATCATTTCAATTTAATGAATTAAATTTCATTTCTCTTTCCTCCTTTATTTTTCCTTTCTCTTTTCCTCCTTTGCCTCCCAGCCTCCCCTGCAACCACCTTCATTCATATGCCCACACACAGAATTTGTGTTTGAGAACTCCAAATTTCTTTCTTTATAAATATAGTACATTTTTTAGCAGTATTATGACCATAAAATCTCATTGCTTAATCCATGCATAAGTCCTATTTTCCTTCTGTGGGAGGGGGACATGTTCCCTATACAAAAGGCTGGTAAACATAAGGACAGATACAGTGAAGACCAAATTTAGTACAGAGAAACATTTTACTCCAACTGAAATAATGGACACAAGTGTTGTAATTTTTTTAGTCTTTCTCTCTCTCTCTTTCTTTCTTTCTTTCAGAGGGAGATATAGAGAGAGTGAGAGCAGGATAAGGAGCAGAGGGGGAAAGAATATCAAGCAGACTTTGTGCTGAGTGTGGAGCCAAACATATGTCTCTATCTCATGACCCTGAGATCATGACCTGAGCTGAAATCAAGAGTTGGATGCTTAACCAACTGAGCCACCCAGATACCCAGTATTGTAATTAAAAGTAATGGAATAAAGTATCTTGGGGTTCAACAACAAGGATTTCTGTAATGAATTTGAATATAATTAACAAGATGTAAGACACCTGAAGTTACAATTTAATGAAACATTTAACTCCTATAGTAGATTTTCATAGTCTTCTGAGAATGACATGAAAGTTTTCAAAGATTTATTCAAGTAACCTCCCTTCCTACCCCAACAATTATCATACATTCCAAGCCAGATATTCCTTTTGTCAAGGAGAGGGATAAAAACTATTTTGTCTCAATGGCCTTCAATGTTTTTCTTTTTTTTAAAAGATTTTATTTATTTACTTATTTGACAGAAAGAGAAAGAGAGCACAAGCAGGGGGAGTGGGAGAAGTGGGCTCCCTGCTGAGAGGGAGCCCAATGCTGGGCTTAATCCCAGGACCCTGGGATCATGATCTAAGCCAAAGGCAGATGTTCAATTGACTGAGCCACCCAGGTGCCCTGGGCCTTCAATGGTTTAAAACAAGAATCGATTTCTTTAGAAAACTACCACAGCAATTAGAGCAACACTTAGCTGTACTTTTCAAGCTGCTATTTACTATACTTATTCTGGTTAGAATGAGCCACAGGAATAATTTTAAACTAAAAACTGAGGTCTGGCTTCCATTTTAGCACCGGACAAACTAGCACTGGTGCAGGGAAGAGGAGTGGGGTTTTTCTTTTCTTTTTCTTTCTTTCTTTTTTTTTTTTTTTAAATCATGCCAATCATCTCAGCTCTGTTTTACAAACTATTTCTGGAAGTACAGTGAAAATTCATGGGCTCAGATAGGCCAGAAATAGGAACTTACCTTAGGGAGATTTGACCAGTTGGTTGGAACTTAATAGTAATGAGACTGAATTATCTGTTAGGAACCAATGGAGCATGTTCTGTTCTACAGCCTCAGGCTAATTCATGAAATTTAGCCAATCACCTAAGCATTGCATACCAGACTGAACTGGATGAATCAGCAAAACTATCTCCTGACTACAAAAATGTCTAAAATATATGCCCTACTCTTCTGAATTAGTATCATTATGTTAGGATTTGGTGTGAAACAAATGGATTTGATTATAAACTAATAAACTAAGCTGAGCCCATCTCCCAAACTTCCTCTGATATCAATTATCTTTAAGTTTTAAATTATACCTGTAAGCCAGAGTCAGGTCCAGCACAAGAAAAAAAAAAGGCAGGATAATACTTGATTAATAAGGTCTCCCTGTCTGGAAATGATTAATTCTAGGATGTAGCTCATGCTAGACTGAGAGCTCATATTTATGATCAAGTCTCTCAAATCCCACCAGCATGCCTAGCATATCCCAAGCACAAAAGAGACACTTAGACAGTGACTGATAACATGTCAAAAGACTTTGGTTGAGGGACGCCTGGGTGGCTCAGTTGGTTGGGCAGCTGCCTTCGGCTCAGGTCATGGTCCCAGCGTCCTGGGATCGAGTCCCACATTGGGCTCCTTGCTCTGCAGGGAGCCTGCTTCTCCCTCTGACTCTGCCTGCCACTCTCTCTGCCTGTGCTTGCGCTCTCTCTCTCTCTGACAAATAAATAAAAAAAAAAAAAAAAAAATCTTTAAAAAAAAAAAAAAAAAAAAAAAAAAAAAAAAAAAAAAGACTTTGGTTGAGCATTTTGTCAAGGATCAACTCCCAAAAGACCACCAGAAATAACTGTTGATCAAGCAAGTCTAAGTTTACTGGATACACTGTAATTAGAGAGAATACCTTAACAGGCAGTTAGCAGCATCTCAAAGTGAGAAAATTAGGGAAACATCTTTATAGGGTTTTGGGGCCTCGGATAGATGATTTTAAGGTGGGTCTTGCAATGTAGGAAATTGACCAGGAATGGACAAAGTTTATAACATAATAGCCTTCAATTAATTGATAGGCATAGTGAAGCAAGGGCTTGAAATAGTCTGGATGTTAGTCTTCATAAAAAAGCTCATTAATTGGCTTATACTTTTACCTTTGGGGAGTTGTACTTCTTGGTGTAAAAGCTAAGGCATTTTTTTCTTGCTATTGGTATAATTTAATATAGGGAAAGAACATATGCCTGGTCCCAGTATTGTTTAACATAGAGACAGGAAATAATGCTGGTTTTAGGTAATTATAAATTAAATGAAAAGTAATTAAACCTTTATAGAACCACTTAATGACAAAAATCATCTTCATGAATTAGTCACATCTACCTAATTGCAAAGAAATTACTATCTCAGTGTAAAGAATTTAGTAATATATTCTTAGTTAATTCTTTCCATGTTTACTCTATGTCTTCCTGAAGTAATTGAACAGACTGGTAGAGTAATCACCCCTTTTTTGAGGTACTCAATGCTTTGTATCAATTTTAATTAACTATTTTTGACACTCAAGAGTTTTTGCCTCTGTACATCTGCCTAACTTATCTTTCCATACTCCATGTGGGAGGCATTAAAGGATAAGAGAAGACTTTGAATTTTTTTCATCTTTCTGGTAATTAATATTTATGGCATTTCAAATGTTGGTATTTTATCATATATAGGTAAAACTTTCATTTTTTGAGTTAATTATTTCAGGTTCTGATTGGAAGATTAATCCTTTTGGCTACATTACCTTCCATGAATATTCTAGATTTTTGCTTCCTCCACTTTTCTTCACTAGCCCATAACATTCTATCCTGCAGTAAACTTGTAGAAATCCCTTTGTTTCCACTTTCTCTAAAATATAATTTTCTTATTCCTTTCTTGATTTACTGTTGTTTAATGCAGTTTTAGAAGGAAAAGGAGAAAAGAGTGCATACTTGGTCTGTCATTTTTACCGAAAGACTTTTTAGTTGATTTTGTGCACTAATTTGAATATTTGTTTTTAAATGGTTATTAGGTAATGAAATCTTACTACTCTAAAATATACATCTTAAGGGAAAGCAAAATAGAATGGTGAAAAATAACTGTAGATTGAGTTAATCCAGTTCTAGTTCCAGTTTTGATGATTCTAGCTTTATGAAGTTGAACAAGTCACTTAACCTTTTTGATTTCAGTACCTTCATCTGTGAAACAATTGAGTTGTTTTGCATGTCCTTCTAAGTTTCTTCTAATGCTAATATGCTGATTCTATTTAATACCAAGACAAGATATCTAAATCAACTGTGTTGGAGTACAAAACAACTTGATTATTTTAGCACAAATTTTATGACCATTAAATCTCAAATCCCAGCTTTTTGGTCTTAAGTCTCAGGTCTACATGCATTAAAGTATTTTAATACATTTGTCAATATAGACATAGGGCAACTAAATATACTACAATTCAATTCAATTCTGATACTATCTGATGTTAGTATCAGATTTCACAGGTATGAGAGCTCAGTCCCACAAGACTACCTCCACTTCAGATGCCAGTCACAAGTATCAGGTCCTGAGGTTATCCTCATTTCTGTCAGACTTGGCTACTAAGTTTGAGATTCTCATCACCTACTTCAAGTTTGATAATTTGCTTGAATGAATCACATAACTCAAAAGTTGTACTTACTATTATTTTTGTTATGAAAGATACAAATGAACAGCCAGATAAGAGGTACATAGGGCAAGGCCTGGAAGTATCCTGAGTGCAGGAGCTTCTGTCTTGTGAAGTTGGGATATGCCATTCTCCCAGCACATGGATGTGTTCTCCAATCCAAAAACTTCCCAAACTCCTTCATTTAGGGGTTGTTAAGGAGGATTCAAGGCATAGGCATAATTTTGGCCAGTGGCAATTAACTCAATGTCCAGTGCGTCTCCACTCTCCTGAGGCTGTGCATAAGGGTGAAATTTCCAAGGTTCTTATCAAGGCTTGATGCATTCTGGAATCAGTCCCCAACCTATAACTATTTATTGGCCCATCATGACTTGCCTCATTAGAACAAAAGATATTCCTATCACCTTTATCATAAAAAATTCCAGTGGTTTTAGGAGCTCTGTGCCAGGAAACAGGAACAAAGATAAAATATTTTTCTTATTATAATATATAATATGTATGTATATTTACATATACAGAGAGAAATTTAATGTCTATTTCCTTCCCATTTTAAAAATCAGTAAAAATATCTCTTAAAAAAGTCTTAGATTTTGATTCATTTCTTTATTAAAGAAACTTTTATGAAACTGATTAGACTATACAAGCAAACAATATATAGAATTTTACCCACATCTTCAATTTGTTTCATCAGGGGCATGACTACTCCCTTGTGGTATATTAGATATTTAAGGAAGCTATGTAAGCCCTTCAAGTCACAAGAGTACCATTTTGTAAATTGCAACTTCAATGGATTATTAACTTTTTATATAATATATTTCAATTAAAACAAAATTGGATCTCAATGAAACCAAATGGTTGGTGCTATGTTTAGTCTATGAGCAGGAGAGTGAGCACTGGAAATGCTGCTTGAAGACATATTACCTACAAGAAATCCAATCACTTTAGAAGTGAGCTCACTCATATTTGACTGCAGGCAACCACACAAAATCAGTGGATATATATCTTATCACTTCATCTTCCTCAGAAATTCTCCCAGATATTATCTCCAATATAAAGTAATCCTCATCTGAATACTACAAAAATATCCACTTTTAAAAATCCAGCTTGAAAGGTCTTGGTAGTAATTTCCCCTCACACAGTTATTTTGAATAAGTTAGAACTCTTCAAACCTACTATATTTATTGACCTAGATTGTTTCTGTGCACTTAAAATTATACTCTGATAATGACAGACTCATTTTTGAAAGTAGAATTAACTATTTATTGCCCACTAAGGGCACATCTGAGTGCACTGAAGAACAGTTATTAAAAACCCACATCGCCTGCACTTTCATAAACTGGCTTATTTTTGAATTCTAATTTAAGGCCTTAGTACAGTCACTGAATTCTATAGAAAGAAGAGACATTTTGACATATTTATTTATAGTATTTCTCATTTATTGATTTTTGTTATACTACTTTGTAAGGTTTTTCACTAGCCACTCCTGTTAGTGTTCCAATTGGCCTGTATATACAACCCACTGAGAAATGAGTCCATTAAACTGTGTTCCTATTAGTATAATACAAGTTCTATATCATGCCAGCTTAGAGTAAATATTTGATGGAACATTTTTCTCCCTCTTGAGATCTTTTGACTTTATCCTCCACCCACACACATCTGTGCTTCTAATTTAAATAAATTGGCTTAGTACTTCCTTATTCTGACTGAATTAAGTCTTTTGTGATACCTATTTCTAATGTAGCCAAGTTTTTAGTTCCATCCTTCAAAAGTGTATCTCTTGGTTCTATTTGTAAGCAAATCTTGATAGTAGGAATATTTCTTAGTTCCTAAGGATAGTATTCCTTCTTTCCTTCCTTTCTCCCACTCTGTTAAAAACAAAAACAAAAGCAAAAACAAAAACAAAAAACAAACAAAAAAAACCCACAAGTGAAATTTTTATTTAAAAATTACTGCTTCGGGGCACCTGGGTGGCTCAGTGGGTTAAAGTCTCCACCTTTGGCTCGGATCATGATCCCAGGGTCCTGGGATCGAGTCCCACATCAGGCTCTCTGCTCAGCAGGGACCCTGCTTCCCCTCTTCTCTCTCTCCCTGCCTCTATGCCTACTTGAGATCTCTGTCAAATAAATAAATATTTTTAAAAAATAAAAAGATTAAGAAATAAAAATACTGTTTCATCATTTGACCATTGTGGGTGTATTGCAATTTTTCTCACTTCATGGAGTAAATGAACTAGTTTATAAAACATGATGAACTTGAAAAAACTCAAGTCAGTTTAATATAACTTTACTAGATGAAAAACGCCTTTCAGATATGGGATACCAACTGATCATTTGTAGCTAGCACCTCCCGTGGCATGGCTTTTCTAATGTAATGGAGAACACCCATGTTATATAAATGAGCCAAAATGGCTTCTGTATGTTGTTTATTTCTTCACTGCAGGTTTATATCCATTAGTTTAAAGGGCCCTGAAGCCCACCTCAAATATTTCCACATTCCAGTTATTATTTTTTTCATTAGGATATAATTGACATGTAACACCATCTATGTTTGAGGAATACAACACATTAATTTAATACATTTACATATTACAATCCAGGGGAAGGAGTCAAGTTGGCAGAGGAGTAACTGGCTGAGACGACATCAGGTAGCAGGAGATCAGCTAGATAGTTTATCAAACCATTCTGAACACCTACAAATCCAACAGGAGATCAAAGAGAAGAAGAGCAGCAATTCTAGAAACAGAAAATTGACCACTTTCTGAAAGCTAGGACTGGCAGAGAAGTGAATCCAAAGCGACGGGAAGATAGACCCCGTGGGGAGGGGCCAGCTCCCCGCAAGTAGCAGAGCAATGGAGCACAAAATCAGAACTTTTAAAAATCTGCTGCACTGGGGCACATCACTCCAGAGGCTAAGTTGGGATGAAGCCCACACAGGGACAGCATGATCTCAGGTCCTGGGGGGCCATAGAAGGATCAGGGGTGTCTGAGTGTCGCAGAGCTCACAGGCATTAGAGCAGGGAAGCTGGCTACAGAGACGGAGCCAAGGAGTGAGCTCTCAACTTGGGGTTACCTTAAACTGTGATCCATGCCATAGTCAGTCCCTGCTCATCCAGTCAGTCCCTGTGAGCAGGGACCCCACAAGTGGCAGACCAGGGGAGACACCCCCCCCCCCCGGAAGAGCAGTAGGGATCTGCTGGGTTTGGAGACTCCGGGCGGGGCTGCATGCCAGAGACAGAGACGCTTGGTCACAGGCTGGGTGATCTCGGAGCGCAGCTGGAGGCCAGGGAGATGGGAGTGATTGAGTGCTTTTCTCTGAGTGCACATTGAGGAGTGGTGCTCCCAAGTTCTAGGCTCCTCTGGGCCAGAGATTGGGAGACCACCATTTTCATTCCCATCCTCTGGAACTCTACAGAAAGTTTTCAGGGAACAAAAGCTCCCGAAAGCAAACCCAAGCAGATTACGTAGCCCGGCCCCTGGCAAGTGCGGTGCAATTCCGCCTCAGGCAAAAACACTTGAGAATCACGGCAACAGGCCCCTCCCCCAGAAGATCAGCAAGAAATCCAGCCAACATCAAGCTCACTTATCAAGAAGTACAGCAGGATTCCAGGGGAGAAAGCAAAGCATGTAATTCATAGCTTTTTCCCCATGATTCATTAGTCTTGCAAAGTTAATTATTTTTATTTTTATTTTTTTTTCTTATTCTAATTTTTTTAAACTAACAAGTTTTTTTTTTAAGATTTTATTTATTTATTTGACAGACAGAGATCACAAGTAGGGAGAGAGGCAGAGAGAGAGGAAGGGAAGCAGGCTCCCCGCTGAGCAGAGAGACCGATGCGGGGCTCGATCCCAGGGCCCTGGGATCATGACCTGAGCTGAAGGCAGAGGCTTTAACCCATTGAGCCACCCAGGCGCCCCTTATTCTAATTTTTTTAAACTTTTATTCTTTCCTTTTTTAATGTTTTTTAACTAGTTTATCTTAACAATACCTTTCATTAAAAAAATCTTTTTGAACATTCATTATTATAGTCATATTTTATCCTTCACTGTATCTAACTTTATTTTTTTGTATACACATAGGGTTTTTTCTTCTAAAAAATTTGGGATACAATTTCTTCATCAAAATATATCAAAATATACCCTAAATCTAGCACAGGGCTTTGTTCTAGTCTCCAGCCTGAGCAAATTCTCTCCACTTTCTTTTTCTTTTTCTTCCTTTTCCCAACCAACTTATCAACTCCTTTTTTAGAATTTTTTTTAAATTTTCATCTTTATAGTCATATTCCATCCCTTCATCATGTTTACTCTTATATGTGTGTGTGTGTATGTTTTTCTTTCTTTAAAATTTTGGGAGGTAGTTTCTTCTAAGAGACCAAAATACTTCCAAAATTAAGTGGATGGCTCTGTTCTATTCACCAGTCTAATATATATATATTTTTCTTTTTTTTTTTAATTTTTAAAAATTTCTTTTACATATTACAATTCAAGCAAGCAGATTTTCAACTTTTTAGAGCATGCTTGGTTTGCATATTTCACAAAACCACACCCAACATATGCCAGTCATAGGTAAGGGAAGCCTTGTTAAAAGATCCAAGTTGCTGCTATCCATCGGAACTCTTTGACCCAGGCACTTCCTGCTGTGCTATTGAATGACATCACCTTGATATTTAGACACCTTTTCTGAGAGCTCCTGGGAGTTCTCATGCTTTCAGCCCCTTCTGACTAAGGACAATGCAGCTAGCCTCTCTATAGCCCAGGACCCTGGGATCATGACCTGAGCCGAAGGCAATGGCTTAATCAACTGAGCCACCCAGGTGTCCCTTTTTCTTCCATCATTTTAATGTGTTCTGCCTCTCTTCTATTTTTTTCTCTCTATGAAATTTACTATGCATATTCTATATAAGCAGCACTATGTCAAGAGCCATGGGGTATACACAGATTAAAAATATACAATTCACATTCTCAAATTTTCAGTATAAATCATTTTAAAATCTTTTATTTATATAAGATATATGAAAGGATTATAGTTTCATTTACTCAAACATAATGGTTCTAAGAAATTTATTTTATTTGAAGCAGTGGCTATAAAAAGAAGTAACGTTTTCATTATTTGAAGAAATATCTACCAAGCAAAGGGAAAAAGGCCCAAATACTTAATTTATAAAGAACAATGATTTTGGAAATTGAAAAGATATTTGAAATTTACATTATTTCAGGAAAAAAAGGACAAAATAGAGAAGAAGAAACAAACATCTCTTCAACTCTATGTCAATTTTGGTTTACTTCTACACTTAGATTAACTTACACATTCATATATTGCAAAATATATATGTGCACATTGGCATTTGGTTTTGTAAATTGAAAACTTCTGCTACTTTCAGAAATTTAGATTCATCTTTTGCAACATTTGAGTGTCTCCCATGTGCCAAGCAGGGTTCTAAAAAGCAGGTTATGTTAAACCAGGGCAATGACAGTTTTGCAGGTCTCCAGAGAAAACAAGAGAAAGTGTCAGTATAATAAGGACATCCCCTCCCACCAAAATAAAACTTCAGCATCCATTCAAAGTGCCTTTGAGGGAGCTGTGGAATTCTAGACCATATACCAAGGAACCTGGGAGGAGGCTTGCCTAGCTGTGTTGGGTAATAGGCAGACAGATCTCAGTCACAGCTGTGGAACCTTCAGCCCCTCTCAGTCAGAGTGTAGGCACCCCTGGGAAACAGTCTTAGACAGTTGCCTATGGACAAGAGAACATTTGCAGAAATTCAGGTCTCCAGAAGAGAAGTCCCAGCACATTTCTGGAACAAAAACATATATATTTGGACATAACAGAACGGGTAAGAGAAATGGCTTGACTTTGCATCATCCCTACCCCAAGGCAACACAGCTATGGCCAAGAAAGGTCTCCTAGCCCATCATTTCTCTTGCAGAGGAAAAGGAGAGTGTGTACATGAGCACCTGACTTTCCCCCTGGTACGGGAACTGCCAAAGGAATTCATTTCTCTCTCACCCCATCCAAAGTACTAAATTGTGAGCCACATGACTAAAGGATGAAAAGAAGCTGTGAGAGCTGCAAAGAGGACTCTCAGAAAGCATTCAAGATACACAGATCCTCCTAAGTGCTTCACAGATTTCATCAAGGAGCCCATCCATGGACAGGTAGGAATGCCTCACTTATGGATCTCCCCCATCCCAGCTGGCCCACAGGGAAGCCCAGTGTGCAGTGTACCTCATGCACACACCACTCCACCCTGTGACTGGCTCTCTGTGCAAGTTCCTGATGGTGGTGCTGAGAACAAGCTTTGGCAGATGGAAAAACTGAAAGCTGGCCCAAATCTGCAGGCCAGAGAGAGAACATAGTTGTGAGCTTTAGCTCCACCTTTGAGAAAACTAGAGAGGTTGTCAGCACTTGTCCTGGTGCCTAGCAGGATACTGAGAAAGCATACAAGCTTAAGAATTCTGCCATGAGAGGGAGCAAAAAGCATGGGACAGGTGTGTCCATAGAAAGTTTGAGATATCGGTGCCTGGGTGGCTCAGTGGGTTAAATCCTCTGCGTTGGGCTCAGATCACGATTCCAGGGTTCTGGAATTGAGCCCAGCATCAGGATCTCTGCTCAGCAGGGAGCCTGCTTCTCTCTCTCTGCCTCTCTGCCTACTTGTGATCTCTCTCTGTCAAATAAATAAATAAAATCTTAAAAAAGAAAAAAAAAAGTTTGAGATAGCCTCAGAATCTCTAGAAGGGCTGACAGAAGTTATCTCTCTCCCAAAAGCAGATAGTAAAGACTTGAGGAAGTGATGGCTACTTCAAATGGAAAGAGTAACACAAACTTCATGAAAAATCAAGGGATTTTGACACCACCTAAGATCACAATAAATTCTAGTAATTGAACCCAAAGACGTGAAGAACTGTAATTTACTTGACAAGGAATCCAAAATAGCTTTGTTTTTTTACCTTTAAAAATACATATTTGCAGGAACAATTCTCCATTCTCTAAGACTCTTAGGAAAAAAGATCCATTCTGGGGGAGGTAAAACAAACAGTGGACAAGAATGTAGCACCATCCCCCCAATCACCAGCCCCCAGGTCCCCAGGCCCCGGGCTTGGCTAGTGCTGACTGGAGGTGAGCCCAGGAGTCCATTGAACTTGCTCTCTCTAGCCTGGAATTCATACAGGACAGGCTTTATGTCTACATTCCTCTCTCCAAACTCCAGAAACACTTAAAGGGTTCTTTGTACCCGCCCACAGGAAACTAGGAAGCTGGGAAGGGGGAGCTGAAAACACACATTTGGTATCAAAAATAGCTGTTTTGAGAAAACTCAATGAGCTACAAGAAAACACAGACAGACAATGCAGGAAACCAGGAAAACAATACACAAAACGAGAAGCAAAGAGATAAAAACCATATAAAAGAACCACACAGAGATTCTGGAGCTGAAGAATACAATGAAATAAATGAAAAATGCAACACAGACCATGAAGATCAGGACAAATAAAGCAGAAGAAAGAATCTGCAAGTTACAAGGAATTTTGAAATTATCCATTCAGAGGAGAACAAAGAAAAAAGATCTGTGTGATATCATCAAAAGTACCAATTTGCAAATTATTAGAGTTCCAGAAGGATAAGAGAAGAAAGAAGGCAGAAAGATTTTTTAAATTAATAACAGCTAAGAACTTGCAAAATGTGGGGAGATATTTGGATATCTAAGTTCATGAAGCTCATAGTCAACAAAGAAATCTGAGGAGATCCTCTTCAAGACACATTATAATAAAATTGTCTACCAGAAACTCACTTCAACTTTAAGGACACACATAGGTTTAAAGAAAAGAGATGGAAAAAGATATTACAAGAAAAGAGAAACCAAAGAGAGCAGGGTAAATTATACTTACATCAGTCAAAATAGACTTTAAGCTAAAAAGAATAACAAGAAACAAAGGTCATTATATAATGATAAAGAGGTCAATTCACCAAGAGGATAAAACAATTATAAATTTAAATGCTCCCAACACAGGAGCACCAAAATATATTAAGCAAATATTAGCAGATATGAAGAAAGAAATAGACAACATGTAATACTAGTAGGGGATTTCAATACCCTACTTTCAGCAATGGATAGATCATCCAGACAGAAAATCAATAAGGAGACTTTGGACTTGAAGTATACTTTTAACTAAATAAAACTAACAGATATAATATAGAACATTCCATACAACAGCACAGATTACACATCTCAAGTGCACATGAATATTCTCAAGAATAGATGATATGGTAAGTCACAAACAAGTCTTAATAAATTTAAGAAGATTGAAATAATACCAAATTTTTAATATTTTGGTTTTGACCGAACTTTTTATTTAGTATTCTAGAGTTGCTTAACACACATTTAAATGGTTTTATTGAGGGAAGGGAAAGGGAAGGTTCCTGTAGATTCCTAGGAAATGTCAGAAAGGCAAAATACGGCCATCATGATCCATTTGCTTTATTGAATTTACTGGGCCAAATAGCACTCTCCTTACGTAAGCATCTACTCTCAGGTTTTTTATACTAAGAACACTGAGATATCAGTTTGAAGACCCTCTGAAATCCTACTCCTACCACCCTCTAATAGCTAGTTTGTGGGTATAGGCAGAAGGATTTCCCTCTCCATTTTAGATAGCTAGATGTTTGTGGAAGGTCTCAAAATTGTTTGCATCATTTACTGGGAAAAACCAGATATAGAAAGTGGCCTTTGGGACACTTTTATTTGGAAAATTAAAACACTAGTACACAAGTCAAGTCTTAACACATTTAACATTTGGTTGTTGAAAGCAAAGTCATAAAGTCAAGTAGGGTTAAACAGGTTTTACTCTTCCCCTCGCAAGAACATAAAAATTATGTTGGGGGAACTTAACAGGATATTTTTAAAAGGTAACACAATTTTTCCTTTTAGTAGTCCTTGGGTCTGACAGAAAATGTTTGATTTTTTGGTTTGTTTCCTTGATGGGGATTTTGGTCCAAAGTTTTGTTTGTTTTTATATCTGCTTCTGCCTCACCTCTGTCAGATCAGCTTCCTCCATAGCTTCCACCTCTGGGTGCTCTGTGAACTGAAGTGGTGTAGGAATCACATGGAGGAGGATACCTTCTTTTCCACAGAAGGGGGAAGGCCTCTTTCTTGTCTGCCAGCCAGATCATGACCACATGAGTAGAGATCACTTCCACTGCCTGAGTAACTGTCTTGACTTCCACCATACCCATCATATGAGCTGCTGTAATCATCACAGTGACTGTTTCCCCTACAAGATGGCAGGGGTCCTCATGTAGTTAGAGCACTAAGTGAGTTACCATAACTCTCATATCAATCTCCATAGGAACTTCCACTTGTATGATCTAAATAGTTAAGATCAGGACCATAGTCATCTCTAATACTACAGCCTCTTGATGGGTAATCATCATGTGAACTGGAATGACCATAATCACAGTAAGTATAATCTTCTTGGTGGTAGTACTTAATCTCTGGTATCACAAGAACTTGGGAAATCTCTCATTGAATAACTATCTTTAGTAGAATACCCATCATCTTTTGGGGACAAATAAACATCCCTATGAGAGGGCAGGGGTTTCTTTCAAGTTTTGCCTCCCTAACTATCTCTTCCATGTTGTACAGGAGCTTTACCTTCCATTCCATTGTTGATATGAACTTGTCCTGAAGGGGCATATCTTTTAGGAGGAGGACAGCCACTTTGGGGTAGTGGTCCCCTTTTTATTGGAAGTGGTCCCTTGGAAGAATTTATATTAAAAATCACAGAATAGCCACCATGATCCATAGGCCTTTTGCATGAGGGAGGTCCCCTTGGTTCCTCCACTTCATCTTCTTCCACCTCTAAGACCTTTTGGAGGGCTTCTGCTTCTTAGAGGTGAAGGTGGTCCATATCTACCACTTCCAAATGATGGCTCAGTGGCTTGTTCTACCTTAATGGCTTTTCCATCTAAGGACTTTCTGTTCACATCTTTGGCTGTATCCTTTAGCTTCAGCTGGGCTTTCAAACATGACAAAAGCAAATGCTCTTGATTTGTTAGTTTCATGATCTTTCATCAATAGAACTTCTATTATTTGTCCATATTTGCCAAATATGACTTCAAGGGCTTCCTTATTTGTTTCTGTTTCAGGCCACCAATGCAGAGCTTTCCTGGGTGATCTGGTTCAACTAATTTCATTCCCTGATGAGAGTCAGAGGGTTGGTTGTAGTTTCAAGCTCTTATGAGCTTGCCATCAGGGGCTTTGTAGCAACTCAGCATAAGAGAGAGCTGATGGTTCTGAGAACAGAAGAGGGAAGCTTCTACTGCTACTACACAACAAGGGTGAACCTCATACCAAATTTTAATTCAGTAAGTTAATTGACTGTCTATTTGACTTTATGACAATGCTTTCAATAAGAAGATGTTAAGTGTGTGTTAAGACTTGACTTATGGGGACGCCTGGGTGGCTCAGTTGGTTGAGCGACTGCCTTCGGTTCAGGTCATGATCCCAGCGTCCTGGGATCGAGTCCCACATCGGGCTCGTTGCTCAGCAGGGAGCCTGCTTCTCCCTCTGCCTCTGCCTGCCATTCTGTCTGCCTGTGCTTGCTCTCTCTCCCTCTCTCTCTCTCTGACAAATAAATAAAATCTTAAAAAAAAAAAAGACTTGACTTATGTACTAGTGTTGTAATTTTCTAAGTAAAAGATGAAAACTCTCCTATAACAACATAGAAATTTCATCTGTTACAACATAGGAGAAAACAAAAACACTTTGGCTCCAAGTACAATAATGAATTTCATAGTTTTACTATAGCTTATCTGATTAACAGGATATATATGGGTATGCAAAGTTCCATTAACTTTGCTAACTCAATACTTACATCCATATTTCAAAAGAAAAATAACAATTTTACTGTTTTTGAAATATAGAAAGAAGTTAAACATATCCTCTTGATACACAATAAGTAAACATTTTTAATTGCAATATTTCTTTCAAGTTAAATTTGTTAGAGTCTAAATATAAAGATAATTTACTTAATGTCATACTATCATTTTCTCATATGGACTATAATGTATGGATGTATATTGTATATGGAATGACCAAAATACTCTTCAAAAATCATTGATTTTTATGGAGAAAAAAATATGTTCATACCTCAAACAAAATACTGGAAATGAAAATGGTCTGTCATATTATGCTGGCATATGGCCATGTAAAGACATCAGGCTTTTCCTATTTTATCAAGGTACCCAATACTTTAGGTAAATTTATCTTATAAAAGTCAGTCAGTGAGTATTAAATATTACACATAAGCCCTGTGAAATTTTTTCTTGTAGGTGAGCTTATGGCTTTATAAATAATTATACAAGTTGCATTCTATCAGGGTGTTCAAAGCATAGTTGGGGAGATTAGTTGGTCTTTCATATGTTACTCAGAAAAGTTATTTTTCTTTCTTTATTTTTAAAATGTAATATATGAAATATATTGTGATAACCAACACCCAAGATGGCTCCCAATACTCCACATTTCAGATATTTATACCCTTGTGTGGTTTCCTCCCATACTGAATAGGTGTCTGATGGTGTGTGACTTTCAAAGCTAGGTCATAATAGGCGTTACAGTTTCCACCTTACTTTTTCTTGGATCACTTCTTCTGTGAGAAGCTATCTGACACATGGTAAAATACTGAAGCCGCCAATGGATAGGCAAAGTAGGGAAGAACTTAGTCCTCCTTCCAAAAGCCAGCATAGGCATGTGAATGAGGCACCAGAGAAGCAGATTCTTTAGCTTTAGTCAATTCTTAAGATGTTGGCAGCCCTGGCTACCATCTGAACATCATGAAAGACCCTAAGCCAGGGGCGCCTGGGTGGCTCAGTGTGTTAAGCCTCTGCCTTTGGCTCAGGTCATGATCTCAGGGTCCTGGGATTGAGCCCTGCATTGGGCTCTCTGCTCAGCAGGGAGCCTGATTCCTCCTCTCTCTCTCTGCCTGCCTCTCTGCCTGCTTGTGATCTCTGTTCATCAAATAAATAAATAAAATCTTTAAAAAAAAGAAAGAAAGAAAGACCCTAAGCCATATCCATCCTGCTAGGCTGCTCTGGAATTTCTGCCCAGCTAAGATTTGAAGTAATGTGCACCACAGATAGACAATATGCCATAAAAAAGAATATATGTAATGTATACTTTATTATAAAACATATAATAAAATAAGTATCTATGACACCACCCCCCCAAATTTATAAAATCCAACATTATTAAATGGTTGCATCCATCTCCACTTGTTGGCTTCTATGTTAGTATAGCACTTTACAATGACTACTGATTGGTATTATCTCATTTTCTAGCAAAGTATGTACCTCTTCCAGCTTTTGTTTTCTCTTTTAAGAATGGCTTGTCTATATCTTTTGCCATTTCCAATACAGATTATTTTCAGTTACCATAAGCTCAAGAACTCAGGATCCATGAAAGGCAACTGAGATATTTGTTTGAATGGCATTTCGGACAATTGAGTATTTGACACCGAATCCGCCTATCCACTACCTCTATTTGTTTAGATCTTACAGTAAATTTTCATAATCCTTATACACGTTTCACATAAATTTTGTTTGATTTTTTTCTTGGCTACCTTATATAGCCATAAAAGTTGCTCTTTATTAGCTTATTCCATTTACATTTAATTCCTAATTTTCTTTGGCTAAATTGCCCCAAAAGTAGGAACATAAATATCATTATTTAATTTTTTTAAGAAAAACAAAAGCATTTATTCAACATTTTATTTTCTTAGCCAAAACATATTCCATGTGACTCATGTGCCCCCGCCAAGGTGAGCTTAAAATAATGTAATCTATGACGTTTCTGACACATTGCCAGATATAATGGTTAAAATATAGTAATAAAACCACATAAGCTAGGGGGGCCTGGGTGGCTTAGTCAGTTAAGCATCTGATCTTGGCTCAGTTCATGATGCCAGGGTCCTAAGATGGAGCCCTGCATTGAGATCCCTACTTTTCACTCTTCCTCTGCTCCTCCCCCTGCTGATGCTTTCTCACTCTGTCAAACAAAAAAGTAAAAATCTTTAAAAAAAAACTACATAATCTAAATCAGAAGGAATCAACCAAAGTAATACATAAAATATTATGTATTACTGAAAACAGCATTTCAGTGGCTCTGTTCGATATGCTTTACTATCTATTTCATTATTGTCCTGGTACATTTAGTTATTTACTACTGAAAAGAGAGATAAATACCATTCAGTCAACTTATGGATGCTACCTGTAGAATATGCACATATCTTGTCTATATTTCGCTTAAGAAAAAAAAAAATGGTTCGCTTATATAACAATTGCTCTGTGCAGAGTTAATAGTAGTCAACCTGAAGTTCAATTCTATTTTCAGACCAACCATGAATATTTCGATCAGAGTACACATGAAATATTGCCTCATAGTCTTTAAATTTATAAGTGATTTATTAACAATAAATATTATGAAACTGGTAAGAAGCTAAGTAATTTCCTAAGACAAACAAGGTATGAAACCTAAACAAAAGATTCCTTAGTTTCTTACCTTTAAACAATAGCTTTATAGAAGACTCATACAATAAATCTGAAGGTAAACTTAATAAACTGCATGTTCCTCCTTTTTTTTTTTTTTTTTTTTGAAAGACAGCATGTACGCAAGCAGTGTTGGGGAGGAGGAGAGGGATAGAGGGAATCTACAGTAGGCTCCATGAGCATGGAGCCTGGAGTGGGGCTCAAACTCACAACTGTGAGATCACAACCTGAGCTGAAACCAAGAGTCCAAGGCTTAACTGATTGAGACACCCAGGTGCCCCTCTGCCATTCTTGAAGTCAGTAATTCTTGAGAAAAAAATCTAGTAGCACCTGTTTTTTAATATCACAATAAAGGCTGCGCATGGTATTAAAGTCTTGATTCTGAATCACTCTGGGAGTGATCAAGAGTTATTTCCTTTTCAGAATCCTCATTATTGAATTTAAATAAGTATGTGTGAGCACTATCTTCTCTTTCCACTCTGCAGTATTTTCCTGTAGAGAGGTCCACTGTGATTCTCCAACTCAGATACACTTACTATGACTTCTGTTTTTAAGAACTAGCATACCAGAAGGAAGGTAGAAGTAACATTTCGAAGCAATCAGGGAAGCACTAATGAATGAAAGTGGAAACCACTGGGAAAGATTATAGGTACTGCCTTTGAGTGAAATTTCAACATCCTGTGGGGAAGGAAGAACAATTTTAACTCTACCCTTCTAGATTCTTGGCTGAAACCCTCCTATATAAAAAAAAAATAAAACAACAGGAGAAAAACAAACAGAAGTTAAATAACATGTATACCTCACGTATACATAGTGAAGACCCAGAAAAACTGAGTTTTTCCTCCAAATGGCCCAAGCCACCATCATTTTCTTAAAAGACTTTATTTGTTTGAGAGAGAGAGAGAGAGAGAGAGAGAGAGAATGAGAACACAAGCAGGGGGAGGGGCAGAGGGAGAAGCTGTTTCCCTGTTGAGCAGGGAGCCCAATGTGGGGCTTGGTCCCAGGACCCTGGAATCATGGCTTAAGCTGAAGGTAGATCTTTAACAAACTGAGCCACCCAGGCACCCCCAACCAAGCCAACATCTTAAATCTCATCTCCAGCTAAAGACAAAAGATGTCGTAGGTGAGGAGTCAGTTGTGAGAGGCTACCAGAAAAAGGACAGTAAACAGTAATAAGGTTGTTATGCAGATTTAAGTCACTGCCTTCCGTATCAATCAGTTTCTAGAGGTTCAGAGTCAACCTTCTCTTCCTGATACAGACAAAGAGTGACCTTTACAAGTGGAGATTTCCCTTATAAATGTAACTATTTCTTACAAAAGATTAAGGTCTACTCAGTTTTCAGAGCTTCACCTGTGTCTACTGTTTCTTAAAAATAACTAGCTTAAAATAATTAATATGCTAAAGAGACACATTTTAGGGTTGTATATTTTGCTTTCTTTCAGTCCAATATAAAGGGGTTTCCCAAAGGATATTATATCTTATTCTTCTTAGAATGCAACCAAGGTTTTGGCTTCTCAGTTCCCTGTCCTGCAGGACCCAGTGGTGGGTATCTCTTTTTCATCTGCTATGAAAGTTATAAAAGAAAGTTTGACAATTGCATTCTTAGTCACACCATCAAAAATGTCACCCTGTTGCAACTTAGCATAGCTCCAAAAACAGTCTTTTGATACCTGAAAAGGTACATTTTTATGTGTCTACATTTATTTTTGACTTCTGGTTGAAGTAGAGAAATGGAGCTATAAGCTCTCTTACTGTGGGGTGTCTAACTGAGAAGAGCCTCTTGTAATCTGAAATATTTTTCTATCTCCTGATGGAATTAATGAATTAGGTCACAGAGTCTCTAAAATTAACGGAGCTTTATTTTAATGTTTATAGAGATTTATGAATGTGTTTCTATACCTAACATTTCTAAATGTTTACAGGAAATAAAGAAGCTGAATCTTATGCTAGTCTCTTAAGAGAAAAACATTTTTCTTATAGAAACTGTGAACATGTTTATGTTCACGTTTTCAAAATGAATCTTCGTACAAATTAGACTGGTTTCAAAACAATTTTATGACTTTTCTCAAATTTTTATGTGTTAAATATAATGCAATGTATTTTTTTTTATTATATTGTTTGTTTTTTCATGAAGAGACTAATAATCCTGAAATTCACAAACTTTTCATATTGGATTATTGTTCAGGTAGCAAATTTATTTCTACATACTAATTATAATTGTGAAAAATTTAAAACTATATTGATAATTCTTAAAAAATTCTCTTTTTAAGATTTTATTTATTTATTTGACAGAGAGAGGTCACAAGTAGGCAGAAAAGCAGGCAGAGAGAGAGAGAGAGAGAGGAGGAAGCAGGCTCCCTGCTGAGCAGAAAGCCTGATGTGGCACTTGATCCCAGGACCCTGAGGTCATGACCTGAGCTAAAGGCAGAGGTTTATCTCACTGAGCCACCCAGGTGCCCTAATTCTGAAAAAATTCTCACACAGTAGTGATTACGTATAAAGTAGTATGGATGACTATACATGATTTTCTAAGATTTTTATATGGATTCATGAGTTTTGTTCATCTGTTAATTATTTTGTATGATAGATGTTTACTTTGTGAAAAAGAAGTTAATTTGGTTAAAAGTTACTGTGGGTAACTGAGACTCTATTACAGTAATAATAGCAGAAAAGCACAGGCGTGTCTGCAAGGTAATGGAATGTATTTATTTATTTTTTTTTTTGGAATGTATTTTATCAAAAAAAAAAAAAGAAGAAAAGAAAAAAGAAGTTTGTAAAATAAGGTGTCTGTTTCAAAAGATAAATCCTGGATCCATAGAGGAAGCTGTGGAATCTTTACAGTAAGGAAATTTAGTCTTGGTTTGTATAACTACAAATAATGGGACTGAAAAGAAGAGTTGAAATGTATTAACATTTTGACAAATTTTGCTCAATGTTGATGAGCTTATTCACAAGATAATTTATAAAAAAAGGAGCTGTGAATCTTTTAGTGGGTTTTCTTTTTGTTAAAATGACAATTGATCTTAAAATTTTAAGCCTTAACAAGGAGGAGTAAAAAAGTTGTCTCTGTAATCTGCTAAGAGAGCAGAATTAAGTATCTTACTCAAAAAAATTCAGTGCTTGGTACATCTTACAACCATTGTCACCTTTTTCTGGTTTACTTTAAGACATTATATTGCCATTTAGATCAAATAAATAAGCAAATATTGTAAATCAGGTACCCATCATCCCATCATAATCAAGTATCTAAATCTCCTTTGATAACTGTTTTGATTTTATCTTCCCAAATCAGACTTTTAATTTAAAAAAATTAAGATATCTATACACCAAAAAATATCTTTGAGATTTCCCAGTAGGCCCTAAAAAAAATCACAAAGATCTCTTCTTTCTGCTTATTAACAACAAGAAAAAAATACTATTAAAATTAAGGCTATTTGGTCTGTTCCATGTTTATTAATACTATTATAAGATGAATAAAAAGAATAATCAAAAAATAAAGAAGCTCATCCTTACCTAAGTTACTTTTCCACATAAAATGATTTATATATAAAACTTAAGAGATTTTACATTTCACAGCAAGGCCCTGGGTATTTGTCAATGTGCTCATTATTTATAATATTTAGTTACTATCTTCAAATGACAATGGATTGGGATCTCATGAAGTAGTATTGGGTTGTACACTCTAATAGCTCACTTCCATTTTGATACTCTTGATTACTGTAATAAATTAACAACAGCCATTTATTCTCATCTGTAGGTGAACTTTACTTTCCTCTGATTTTTACTTTAAGACACACAGGTTAGAACTCTTGTATTCTATAAAGAAGGTTAGTCTCTGTGACCCAAGGACTCTACCAAATACCTTAACTATTGATAAAGGAAAGAAAAGACTCTTAACTAAAGATTATCAAGCTTATATCACTTAGAAGTCTTTCCAAGAGGTTAGCTTTGCTAGAGGACTGAATTAGGCTTAAGACTATTTCACAAGAAGCTGACTTCATGGAGGAAGACTACTGATCCAAGGTCCAAGAGAACAAGAATTAATTACACAGGACTGAATAAACTGATGAGAAAATCTGATTAGTGGTTATTTGTCTGGAATATTGTTGATGTTGTTTTAATTCTCTATTTACTGATGAATATACAAGGAATCACTTTTTTTTCCTTCTAGATCTCTTATCCTCAACTTAGAATTTTTTTACCCTTTTATAAAAAGAGATGAAGCATTTTTTATTAACATATAAGATCTCTTACCCTCAATTTTTTTACCCTTTTATAAAAAGAAATGAAGCAATTTTGGTTTTTGCCCAGTTTGTTTCCTGAGATTAAGAGTCTCTTATGGTTTTTCTCACTCTCTGGTTTCCTCTTGTTTCATTTCTCCCTCCCTTCACCTATGATCCTCTATCTTGTTTCAAAAATTCCTCATATCAGTGAGAACATATAATTGTCTTTCTCAGATTGACTTATTTTGCTTAGCATAATACCCTCTAGTTCCATGTCATTGCAAATGGCAAGATTTCATTTTTTGATGGCTACATAATATTCCATTGTGTGTATATGTGTGTGTGTGTGTGTGTGTGTGTGTGTACACAAATATATACACATTCATACACACACTCCATCTTCTTTATCCATTCATCTGTTGAAGGACTTCTAGGCTCTTTCCAGTTTGGCTATTGTGGACATTGCTGTTATAAACATTGGGGTGCAGGTACCCCGTTGGATCACTACATTGTATCCTTAGGGTAAATACCCAGTAGTGTGATTGCTAGGTCATAGGGTAGCTCTATTTTAAACTTTAGTAGGATAATCTTTAGCCTCCATGTATTTGAGGTCTTTCTAACTTCCTCTTGTGGTTGAGTTCTAGTTTCAAAGCATTATGGTCTGAGAATATGCAGGGAATGATCCCAATCTTTTGGTACCAGTTGAGACCTGATTTGTGACGCAGGATGTGATCTATTCTGGAGGATGTTCCATGTGCACTAGAGAAGAATGTGTATTCTGTTGCTTTGGGATGGAATGTTCTGAATATATCTGTGATGTTCATCTGGTCTCTGTGATGTCCATCTGGTCCAGTGTGTCATTTAAAGTCATTTAAAGTCCTTGTTGATCTTTTGCTTAGATGATCTGTCCATTTCTGTGTTGGGGGGGTAATAAAGTCCCCTACTATTATTGTGTATTGTTGATACAATACCCTTTTTATAAAAGGGTATTAACTGGTTTATATAATTGGCTGCTCCCATGTTAGGGGCATAGATATTTTAAATTGTTAGATTTTCTTGTCGGACAGACCCTTTAAGTATGATATAGTGTCCTTCCTCATCTCTTATTATAGTCTTTGGCTTAAAATCTAATTTGTCTGATATAAGGATTGCCACATTCTTTTGATGTCTATTAGCATGGTGAATAGTTTTTCAGCCCCATACTTTCAATCTGGAGGTGTATTTGGGTATAAAATGAGTCTTCTAAAATTTTTTTAAAAATTAACTTTGAAAGAATAAAGAATCATGGGAGAAAAAGCCAAGAATTCTATGTGCTGCATTCTTCTATTGCTAGAGTGTTGCAGTTCTCATTGAGTGGTAAACATGCTCTTGGCTGGATGTTCTTGTTGATCTGCTGGGGGAAGGGTCTGTTGCAGTGATTCTCAAATGCCTTTGCCTGAGGCAGAATTATACCACCCTTGCCAGGGGACAGGCTAAGTAATCTGCTTGGGTTTGCTCTGAGTAGCTTTTGTTCCCTGAACATTTTCAGTACAGCTTTGAAGGACAAGAATGAAAATGGCAGCCTACCAATCTCTGGCCCCAGAGGAGCCAAGAACTCAGGACCCCACTCAGTGAGCCCTCAGAGAAAAGCAGTCAATCACTTTTGTCTTCCTGGTCCCGGCAGCACTCTGTGCTCATCTGGCCTATGACCAAGCATTTTTATCTCTGGCACAAGACCCTGTTTGGAGTCTCCAAACCCAGCAGATTCCTGCATTGCACTCCCATGCTGCTCCTCCTAGGGAAAGAAGGGAAGTCTCCCAGATCTGCTGCTTGTTAGGTTCCTGCTCGAAGACTAGTGGCCCAGCTATGCTGCAGATCATGTTTTAAGGCAGACCTGAGCTGAGATTCCACTCCTCATCTCTGTCTTTGCAGCCAGCTTCCCCACTCTGGTACTTGGAGCTGTGGCACACTCAGGCACCCCCAGTCTTTCTATGACCGTGAGGGTCCTGAGGCCACACTGTCCCAGCAAGGGTTCTACTCCCCCAGCCTCAAACCCCGCTTAGCCACTGGAGTGACATCCTGCAGTAGAGTAGATTTCTAAGTGTTCTGACTTTGTGCTCTGTTGCTCTATCACTTGCTGGTAGCCATCTGATAGAGGATCCCTTCCCATGTGGTTTATCTTCCCAGATATCACCTCTGATTCACTTCTCCACATGTCTTACCTTCCAGGAAGTAGTAGCTTTCTGTTCATAAAATTGCTACTATTCTTTTCTTTGATCTTCTGTTGAGTTTGTAGGTGTACAGAACAGTTTGATAACTATCTAGTTGAAATAGGTCTCCTATTGCTCTGCCATCTTGTTCCCAACCCTTGAAATGAAGCATTTTAATAATGAAATCTTATTCTCAGTGAAGTCTCACAATTCAGAAACAAATATTTTTAGTTTTCTTATTTTTGTGGTAATAGTTATCATCATAAGAATCTGTCTCCATTTTACCTCAGATTGGAAAAGTTGATCGTGTAACCAAAAACCAACAGGTATTATATTTGGGAATGAATCACTTTTAATCAGGTATAGCAAGCTCACCATTAAAGAACAAGGCACTCATGCCTACAAAACCTTCATAGGAAACTGGCCTGGTACCTAGCTTATACAGCTTCAACTTACAAGTGATACAGTCACTTCCTGGCAGGCCAAGAATCAGAGAATATTTCGGAGACTTTGAGGAAAGAGGAATTTACTTACTCTACAGATTCAACAGTAAAATCTAGGGGAGATTTTCTTGGTCTTGACTTCCTAGCCTAGATTTTACAGAAACCTTTAAATGGTTCAATCTTGGATTCTTAAAAAAAATTTACAAACAAAAGGTAATAGTTTTAATTCAGTATCTGTTAAATACTACATGATCAAGAAATCTTATGGGGTTATTTAACATCTCATTGCATTTGTGAAAATAAACAGTCTAAACTATAATGAGACCAACTTTTTTTTCTGATCAATATTTGGAGACTATTTATGGCCAAAACAGGGAATGCTTTGGACTGAATGTGTACTCCCAAAATTCATATGTTGAAACCCTAATTCCAGTGGGTTTGGAGATGAGACTTTTGTAATGCAAAAGGTGAAGGTGGAGCTTTCATTAATGGAATTAGAACCTTTACAAGAAGAAACATGAGGGAGATAATCTCTCTCTTCCTGCCACATGAAGACACAGCAAGAAGATGGCCAATTGCAAACTAGAAAAGGATCCTCATGAGAACCTAATCATGCTGATACCTTGATGTTGGTCTTTTCAACCTTCAAAACTGTGAGAAATAAATGTTTAAGCTATCCAGTCTTTTATTTGTTATACTGGCCAAAATAAGACAGGGAGATTGTTAAGAAAATTATTAATACTTGAAAAAAAGCAGTAAAGGTGGGCAGCATGTCTTTTCAATATGATTCTAACACTGTTTAATAAATTCAACCTAGAATTATACAGTTTTCTAGGGGAATGTTTCTGTGTTTGAGTTTACTATTTACTATTTGATTAGAGCCTAGACCCTATAAAGTTACTTGCTAAAATGTAAGTTTCTCTCTGATAGAAAAGATAATCCTAATGGTTATGGTTTGACTGTCCCATAGGACAATAATGACTTAGTAGCCTTACTTTGATAAATTTTAGATGGTTTTCTTATTAGACGATATAAACTCCTTCTCATGAAATGCTCTTGGAGCCAGTTTTACTATCTTAGTGGTTTTCTTCATTAGTTAATGAGTTGAATAAAATGTTTATTTTATATTTCTATAAGTCATTTTTAACTTTTTAAAAGTCATAATTTGATCCATATAATGTATTCATGATTACAGAAACTTGCATTTGAATATAAGTATAAGAATTCATATGGGTATTCTCATAAGGCTTCATTATCATAAAGAAGAAAATAAGGCCAAAATTTAGTCTCCTTTTACCTTGGGTTATATTTAAATTTTCTGATGCAGACTTCAAATTAATTAGATGTGTATCCTGTAATAACAAAGAGGATGACAGACATTCTGAATATAGATTAAATGGTCTTAATGTCAGGAACCAGAAATTGTTTCTAGAAATAACTGATCCTATTTTCCAATTACTTTCAGAAATGACAGAATAATAGTAAATCTGCCAAAACCAAAATTGTGTTTGGTAGATATTTTCCAAAGGTCATATTGTGAATACTAATGAAGCCAATGCAACAATTTGTTTAGTTATTTCAATGTATATTTAGTAGCTGACTCAAACCCTACAGGCCACTGAGAAATGGTATTGCACAAAAATCAGAATTTTTTTTTTTACCTCCACAGAAACAATACTGAAATTTTCCTATGACCAAGGTGAATCACTAAATACACATGTACTTAAAACTTTTCTATGGAAAGTATGTATATTGTATTCCGTAAAGTAGAACTCTGGGGTCTTCATCAACCATTTGCTAAGGCACGTGAAATAATGTAAGGGTGAACTAATGGTTATATAACTAATACATATATAAATTACATTCTAATTTCTGGGAGGCTTTGCCTTCTATATAGTGAATGCTTGTCTACAGGCAAAATTATTTGGAGGTAAGAAAGTATTTTGTTACTTCATCTAGGTGAGAATAAAATTCTCTGGTATCTTAATTTGAAAACTCACACTCCTCCCACCCCAGCCTACGGTCCTTAAACTGACCAACAATTACCAACATACAACATGTATCATACTTTTTATTTGTTAATTTTCTCTCTCTCTTCTTTAAAGATTTAAAGATTTTATTTACTTTATTTACAGAGACAGAGAGATCACAAGTAGGTAGAGAGGCAGGCAGAGAGAAGGAGAGGGAAGCTGGCTTCCTGCTGAGCAGAGAGCCTGATACGAGGATCGATCCCAGGACCCTGATATCATGACCTGAGCTGAAAGCAGAGGCTTAACCCACTGAGCCACCCAGGCACCCCAATTTTCTCTTTTCCTTACTAAATTATAAACTTTGTGATGTCAAAGATATTTGTCTGTATTCCATTTTCCTGCTATAACATATCAGTTAA
Organism: Mustela lutreola; assembly: GCF_030435805.1. Classification (NCBI taxonomy): domain Eukaryota; kingdom Metazoa; phylum Chordata; class Mammalia; order Carnivora; family Mustelidae; genus Mustela; species Mustela lutreola. Next base: position 30,170,494 of record NC_081308.1, on the reverse strand, counting down.
TATATGTGTCTGGTACATAGTAATTGCTCAGTACATATATTTTTAATAAACTGAATGAAGTACATGAATGAATGGATGGATGGGACTTAAGTCCATTTAACACTATGATAATATAAGAATTTTTTTTTTTTTTTCCAGAGAGGGAGAAATGGCTGGATGGGAGGGACAAAGTGAGAGGGAGAGATAGAATCTAAAGCAGGCTCCATGCCCAGGGCATTCATATGTTCTGAATCTTACTATTTCTATATTAGATTCAACTTAGATTTTATGTTTTTATTATGCTTTAGCAAAGTTTAACGTTTTTTTTTTTTTTTAAAGATTTTATTTATTTATTTGACAGAGAGAGATCACAAGTAGACAGAGAGGCAGGCAGAGAGAGAGAGGAGGAAGCAGGCTCCCCGCTGAGCAAAGAGCCCGATGTGGGACTCGATCCCAGGACCCTGAGATCATGACCTGAGCCAAAGGCAGCGGCTTAACCCACTGAGCCACCCAGGCGCCCCAACAAAGTTTAACGTTTAATAAATGACAGAAACTGTTAACCCCTGTCATTATTATATATTACCTCTTTACAAATTCAATAACAAAATTTTTTCTTTCCATTTTGGTACTTTTCTTGTGTATTTTTAAAGGTCCTTTCAAATTCTTTTGTTAAGCAGATAAAGTATACATTTAAAAAATATAATTTACTTCTAACGCATGAAAAATCTATTTTTAAAAACTCTGAAATTATTGTTAATATATTATTCATGTATCTAGTCTATCAAAACACTTCAGAAAACAAAATAAGTTTGCAATAAGTGCTTCTATCTACTTTGTATCAGTGGGCAATTATGAATTTTCAATAATTAAATAATTTCTGTTGCATACATTTAAGTTAATTATTAAAGTAATGGGAGTTTTGTTTTAGGATGTGTGCTGTAACAACATTGGTAAGAGAATTGCAACATTTTCTTTTGAGAAAAATATAATCAAAGGTAGTTTGTTAGTATAGAAAAATCACTAAATATATATAAAAATCACATTCTAATTTCTGGGAGGTTTTGCCTTCAATATAGTGAATTCAAATAAAAAATTACCTGCACAAAAATAAGTTATTAGGTTGTATTACCTCACCATTAATTTACACTGAATCAAACATACTCATTTTCCCACAAATGTTAACTAATCAGTGTACAGTTGATTAAATGAAACAAAAGATCTGATATTGCCTATGAATATATATTTTGTCACCTATAGTACATGCTAACATTCTAATTGCTATTTTGAACAGTAAATATAAACATAAAGATATTATTGGAGTTTAAAATTTAGTTGAAAGTACAAAAAAAGACAAAAATTCAAATACTGATAGGTGGTCTAAACTTAACATTTTTTTACATACCAGAGTCTTTGTCAGTTAGTCCTTAGAATCTGTAATCATGTTCTCCATAAGAATGCTGTAGATATTAAGTGGGGATTTTCAAATTATAATGGCCGATAATGACCACTACTTTGCTCTCTAACCACTGGAATACACATTAAATATTCCAAAACGTTTCAAAATTTTAACAGCATTGAAAACTAAGAATCTTTAATCACAAGGCTCAAAGAAGTATTTTTATTTACTAAAGCATGAGTGACGTCATGAAGCAGAAGGTAGTAGACAACAGAGATAAGGAGGGACCATAAAAAACTTCCATTCATCTATCTGTTAAACTGACTCACTCTTCCCCTCAAAAAGAATGAATGGCATCATCTGTTCTTCCAAATCTGCCTTATTTGTGCCTCTCCTTTTACAATCAATCCCATTCTGAGTTGAAAGAAGTATAGGAAGGTGCCCTTTGGAGAATATAGTTATTTACCATACCTGCTAATCAAAGAAGAAAAGGATTTCTTAAAATATCCAGAAACAATTATCTACCTCATGGGCATACCAGGCAGTGAAACCAAGATATCCTTCCTTAGACCAGAAAACTTAAACATTACAAACAGCATTACATTACAAAAACAAAACTTACAATTAAAAAACAGCCAACAATAAAAACTATTTTACACCAGCTGCTGGATGGGCTAATCAGTTATCTATCTCTTTGTTTTATAAATTAAGAAAATAATTTTAATAGTAATCTCATAGCTATTATAAGAAAGGAGAATTTACTGATTTAGACCTGAAACATATAACAGCAGATAAAGTTTTATATCTTCTATTTCATAGATGTCACAAGTCACAAAACAAACCAAAAACTCAATCTTTAGGAGAAAGATGTACATGAGTGGAAATTAGTTTTAAGAAACTGATACTGTATTATGTTCTCAGTAAGACTGTTGAAAGCTATGTGAAAACATGATCGAAACTGAGTTGATTTCAAAGTCAGGAAGAAAGGAATTAAAAAGAGTTCAGTGAGACTAGGCAACCTGGTAAAGATTTAATACTGCAGACTAAAATTCAGTCTTGGAAACAATGAAGTATAGTGATCATTTTGGAAAAACTGATCCAACCTCCGGAGGACAAACCTAGGACACTTTCCCTGAACACAGAATAACAAAAAAGAGGAAGATGATCACAAACTACAGGATAAGACATGGGGAAGGTAGAATGAGAAAATTTATCTTCCCAGGGAGGAAATCAAAACCAAAGGGTAATGAAAGAAAATCAATATGAGATATAATTTAAGAAAACAATATACAACTGAAGAAAGGTTTGACTTAAAAGACAAAGTGCTAACCAAGAAAAATACTTTTCCTAGTGAATTTATAAAAGTTAAAAGTATAAAAGAATTAAAATTCTTATCCTAGTAAATTTATAAAAGTTTTCAAGAAAAATTAGTAATTCTTAAAATCAGGAGGCAGAAAATCAGTCTTACTCCTAGGAATTAAAAAAATGACTTTTGAAACTTCTGCAATAATAAATGCAGAAGACAATAGAGTAAAATCCACAATATTTTGAGAAAGAAAGTAAAAAATACTTAATATACTAGGTGGTTTGTCAGTCATGTTATGTGCATAGAACAGAGAAAATGAACCACTCACGTTCTCTTATAAGAAACACGTGAAGATATATTCTAGCCAGCACAAATATAGGTTATTAATTTAGTCATCAAATACTTAACGACAGCTATGTGTGTACCACTGTTACAATAGATACTACATTAGACACTAAGGATAAAAATTTCACACAGTACTAGAAGGTGATACTTGTAATTACACATTGCTAGAGAGAAAACCAGGAGATACGACCCAGAGATGGAATCAAAAAAGATCCCAGACAAAGTTTTCATTGTGTTGAGAAGTAAAAAAATGAGTGGTAGTAATCAGAGTCATTGGGATAAAGGGGAAAGTATTTTCAAAGATCCTGGGAAGAAACTAACCATGACATGGCTATGGAACTGAAAGAAGCCACTATGGCTATAGAGGAGAAAAGAGGATCATAGTGCCACATGATGCATGGGAAGTAGTAGGGACCAGAACATGCACGGCCTTCTAGGCCATATTAACAATTTTGATCTTTATCTGAAAACCATGGGAAACCACTGACTGATTTACAGTGTGTGTGTGTGTGTGTGTGTGTGTGTGTTGTTTGTGTATTAGGTACATGTTCAAATTTACATTTTTAAAAGTTTGCACTGGTTGCAGTATTTAGGAATAGATTAAAAGGGGACAATTTAGGTATAGGGATAACATCTCTGACACCATTTTATTTGTGCACCTTCAGAGATGATGAATTACAGTGGTGGTGATTAATACAGAGAAAGTATACATCTTAAAGATATACCAGACAGGAAACTAGGTTTTTGATGTGTGCAATTGATGGCGCATTAATATCTCTTCATGAAGATAAAACATGTTAGAAGAGGAGGGCTTAGTGTTGCGGAGAAGGTTACGTGCACAGGGTCGGGAAATTCTAAGTGTGAGTATCCTTTGAGATGTTTAAATGAAAATCTCAGATTTCAAGAAAGCAGTTGGGTCTGGATTTCTGAAAAGAGTTCTTATACAGAAATGTAAGTCTGTGAGTCATTACATGTGGGATTTATTAAAAACTTTGGAACTGGATAAGACAGAGAAAAGAGTCACAAATATACAAGCTTGGTAAAGATGAACTGAAAGAAGTTAAAGTTAAACTAAGAATAAATATTTTTGTAAACATAATTTTTAAAAAGGATACCTAAGAGAACATATATAATTAATGGCTTTAATAAGATAGAGGTTTATTTCTTTCTCATCTAAAATAACATACATGTGCAGCAATCCAGGCCTTAACTGGTACTTCCAAGGTTATCATCATCCTCAGCAAGTAATTTTGATTCTGTTCTCCTGTAGCTCTAAGATTCCTTCTATAGCCCTATTTTACATCCTTATTCCAAGCAGGAAAAGGAGGAGGAAGAATGTAGAAAATCCAGAAGACTTACCTCATTTATGCTTCAACTCGTCGATCACTCTCGGGTACAATGTCACTGGGAAATGTAGTTTTGGGTTGAACACATCTGTAATGAAATGTGCTTTCTGTTAGTAAAGAAGAGGATAGGCATTTGGGGAGGGAATGGTAGGAAATCACTCTTATACACAACTGTTTATGGTGTATATTACTATAAAATTTCTGAATGAAATTTTGGCAACCTTTATTCAAATATTTAAATTTGTATACTCTTTGGATAGAATGTTTTCACTTTTACAAAGGTATTCTAACGAAACAGAAATTCTGCCTCACTAAGCAGATTTGGGATGTTTACAGCTATGGTCATCCTGGTATTTAGATTGGAAACAATCCAAGTGTCAAGAAAAGCTGTCAAAGTTGTACGTTCTGGATATCAACTAATTAATTCTTGAGTGAGGCATGGGATATAGTTGTGCCCCTTAAGATAATTGAAACTGGAGTTGCTGTTCCCATTATTTTAATATTAAAGCTTTAGTAATTATATCAAACTTAACAATATTCCTTGCATTATCCCAGCTACCTTTGAAATCCTCCTCATTTTGGGGCAGTCATAAATGTTCCAGGTCAAAAGATCAGCTATTACCTAAGAAGTGCTAGTTCTTTTCTTACAAAGGAAGAGAAAATGTTTCAGAAAGTAATTTCTGGGCATTGGGGGTTGTGCATCAGATTTTTGCACATGAGTAAATCTGGTAGAGAGGATGATATTAATGGTGGGTCAAATTCAAGCTAGAACTAGAAAAGTTACTACTTTTAAAAGGCCACAAGTTCATAATATTTCTTGTTCCATGTTGTTAAATCTTTTTTTTTATGTGAAGCTGAGTTTATCAGTAACATGCACTCTTAAATTATTAATCCTTCCCTAAAGTTTTAAAAGTGCCCTTTTTTTTTCAGTAATTCATATACTCCATTGACTTCCATTTTAGAGTCACTTTATTGTCTTTCACTATTGGTTACAGTAAGAGAAAGAAATATTCTCTAACATGTTGATTCTTTTTATTGATAGGTAGTGAAATAAAATACATAGAAATAAAAGTTCATTTTATTTTCAAATTGTAGAAATGAAGTTGCAGATAATCAGATGTTGAAATAATTATTTTTATAGTAAGATGCTAGAGTGTGTGCTGTTAAAATTATGTTTTGTGACATATATACCAATTTAGATTTTTTAAAATTTTTTATTTTTTATAAACATATATTTTTATCCCCAGGGGTACAGGTCTGTGAATCGCCAGGTTTACACACTTCACAGCACTCACCATAGCACATACCCTCCCCAATGTCCATAACCCCAACAATTTAGATTTTTTTTAAAGATTTTATTTATTTGACAGAGAGAGATCACAAGTAGGCAGAGAGGCAGGCAGAGAGAGAGAGAGAGAGAGAGAGAGGAAAGCAGGCTCTCTGCTTAGCAGAGAGCCCCATGCGGGACTCGATCCCAGGACCCTGGGATCATGACCTGAGCCGAAGGCAGCGGCTTAACCCACTGAGCCACCCAGGTGCCCACCAATTTAGATTTTAAGTGAAAAAATAAACCTCATTGTATGTAGTTATTTTTTGTAAATAATTAGTGATACCCTTTTGGGTGCTGTTACAAAGCACAACATTTATTATTTTGTAGGTCTCAATAATATTTGTGTAAATATGAAGTGTAAATAGAGAATTAGCTCATTTATTAATCATTCATTTAAAATATTATGTACTCTGTGTCAAACATTCTTCAAGGTCTAGGGATACGATTATAAACAAGATACTTACATATCTTTCCTCCCTTAAGTTACAAAAACAGTTGAGAAAACATCCAGTTAAATAAATGATTATAATGCAGCTTGATGAATATTATGGTAGGAGAAACTAGAATTTTATGGGAGCCTATTGCAATTGTACAGACCTGTCTTAGTGATTGTTTTCCTCTGAATGCCACATTTAGGTTAAGAAACAGAGCATGAATAGGACTTAGCCTGACAGAGGGTAAAGGTTGCATAGTAGAAGCGATGGCCTTGCACAACGAATGTGACCTATTTTTAGGAGTCAGACATTATCCAAAGGGCCAAAGTGGGTCATTGAAAGGACTTAAATAGTTAATAATTAGATTTCCATTTTTAGAAATATTATTTAACTGAAATTTAGAACTGTAAATGGACAGGGCTAGAGGAAACAGATCAATTAGGAAGCTGTTTCAGAATTGCAGTAAATGATGATAATGGCCTAGAACAGAGTGGGACAAGTGATGGTAGAAGGATAGAAAATAACCGATATCCAAACCATCAAAAAACTTGTTAAATTTATTATCAAAATGTTTCCAGAATCTCATCACTGCTTACCATCTTCCTTGCCATCATCCTGGTACAAACCAGCAACCCATCTCATTTCAACTATTGCAATAGCTTCTTTTTTTGTGTGGCAGGGGATGGGGGAGCAGGCTCCCTACTGAGCAGAGAGCCCGACATGGGGCTCAATCCCAGGACCCTGGGATCATGACCTGAGCTGAAGGTAGAGGCTTTAACCCACTGAGCCATGCAGGTGCCCCAATTGCAATAGCTTCTTAACTAGAGTTGCCAGGTTTAGCCAATAAAAATCCTATCTGACAGCCCTACTCCTAGCTGCTTTCCCACCTCTGCCTCTTCTCCCTTGTCAGTCTCCTCTCAACATGGAAGCCAGAGTACTGTTATGAAAACAATCTTGAAAGTCTTTAAAAACCTCAACTGGCCATGATGTTATATATTTTACAGTGCTTGGTTTAATTTGTTAATATTGTGTTTAGGATCTTTGCATTTTTGTTAATGAGTGCTTTGGTTTCCAGTTTCCCTTTCTCTTTCTCAATCTACCAGGCCCTCGGGTTTTGTTTTTGATGTTAAAGTCTCATCATTAATGAATTAGAGAGGGGTCCCTGGGTGGCTCAGTGAGTTAAGCCTCTGCCTTTGGCTTGGGTCATGATTTCTGGAGTCCTAGGATCAAGCCCCGCCTTGGACTCTGCTCAGTAGGGAGCCTGCTTTTCCCTTCTCTCTGCCTGACTCTCTGCCTATTTGTGATCTGTCAAATAAATAAATAAAATCTTTTAAAAAAATGAATTAGGGAGTAATCCTTTTTTTCTGTATTCGAAAATGTGTTTATAAGATTAGATTTATCTTTTCTTTGCAATTTGGTAGAATCTGGCAAAAACAACTTAGGCCTTGTGTTTGTTATTCTACATTGAAAAATACTGATTCAGGGGAATCTGGGTGGCTCAGTCATTAAGCCTTTGCCTTCGTTGCAGGTTGGTTCAGGTCATGCTCCCAGGGTCCTGGTATCAAGCCTCACACTGGGCACCCCATCAGCGGGGAATCCTGTTTTTCCTTCTCCCACTCACCCTACTTTTCGCTCTCCCACTCCCCCTGTTCACGTTCCTTCTCTGGCTGTCTCTCTCAGTCAAATAAATAAAATCTTTTTTAAAAAATTGATTGAATTTATTTGCGATAAGAATGTTTCTGAGTCAATTTTTATAACATTGTTTTCCAGGAAATTGACTACTTTTTCTACATTTTCAAGCTCATTGTCATAAAATTCTTTATTGCTTTTTCTTCCCGTAATCTAAGTTTTATCTGCACTTACGTGTATTTTTTTTTGCCTTTTTCATCCCTCATATTATTTATATGTGATGCTGTTCTTAATTTTACCAGTGTTTTTATTTATGTTTTAAAAATAATCAACTTTTATCTTGTTGATTTTCTCCATTGTGTATTTGCTTTGAATTTCAGATTTCTTTTTTAACTTCATAAATTTCTGATATTTATTATTTTCTAACTTCTATATCCTTTGGTTTATTGTATTTTCATATACTATTCTGTCTTGTGTTTTTAAAATGCTCAAGTATTTTATTTTTTTGTTAAAATTTCATGTAACTGTTAGATCTAGATGTCCAATTGATTCAATTTATTTTATTTCATCTTATTTCATTTTATTTTGGCAAGAATATTTCTTAAGTAGTGCTATGTAAGTCTCATCGGTTGTTTTATCTTATGTTTTGAATTTCCGGAATAATGAGCTCTTGCCTAATTGAAATCTCCAGAGATGAACAATGATGGATTAAGTATAATTGTTATTAAGTGTAATTATCAATTTTAATAGATTTGTTACAACAGAATGTTGGGGTCCATTATCAAAGGATTGAGACTGAGACAAAGTGAAAGTTATGAAAAGCCTTATTCTATGCTAAGCATTAGAAGTGAGACCTACCGTCCAGGGCCGCCTCCGAAGAGAGCGACCCCTTCCCAATCTCACAGGCTGGTTTTATAGGGCATAACCGCAGACCCAAGATATGCGGCTTCTATTGTTAAGGTGTTTACTCCCTGAATCGATGCCTGGAACCACACCAGGAACTACGGGGGCGTTTATTCCTGGAATGAAGTCCGTGGATATAAACAACAATATGGCTACTTAGGCAATATGGAGTTGCTCTGGCTAGGCAGGCCCTAATAGTTAAACAGGTTTTAACATTAAATTGGCCCTAACAGTTACATCTCAGTATTTATTCTTCTTTTTGAACCTCAAATTGTTCTATCTTCAGCTAATGGTGGTCTCTTCATCTTGCTTCCTGTGTCCTTTTGTAGTCTGTGATAGAGTTTAGGTACAGGATTTCAGAAATGACAAGATGACTAGGCTCAACTTAGATATTTTTGATCACAGTTTAGAATCAGATATATCTTCAAGGAGCCCTGGTACTTCCTTTCAGTGGAAAATAATATTTGGAAATTATATCTCGGTGGTACGTTTGCATTTTCTACTGGGCTATCACCGTTTTTGAGCATTTTAGTAGGGGCCTAAGAGATATGCATTTAATTTATCTTAGAAAAAAAAAAAGTAAATTCTACCTTTTCCTGCTGCTCAGACAGGAGTCCATACAACATTGTCCTAGGTGCCTGTGAGAAAGGTAAATGTTTGCTATGTCCGGACCCCGTGACATCCCAAAAATTAAGAAGGAGAATGTCCTTAAATTCCTTGCAGCAGGAACCCACTTAGGTGTCACCAAGCTTGACATCCAAATGAAACAGGCCATGTACAAAAGGAAAAGTGATGGCATCTACTTCACAGATCTGAAGAGAATCAGGGAGAACCTTCTTTCGGCAGTTTCTTCCGCTGTTGCCACTGAAAATCCAGCTGATGCTCGGTATCATATCCTTCAAGAATACTGGCCAGTGGGCTGTGCTTTAAGTTGTAGTTGCCGGTGGGGCCACTTCTACTGTTGGCCACATTACTCCCGAAAACTTCACTAATCAGGTCCAGGCCTCTTTCTGGGAGCTGCAACTTCCAGAAGTTACTATATCCCAGAGCTGAGCACAAGCTTCTTACCGTGGCGTCTTAAGTTAACTTGCCAACCATTAGTCTGTTAACACAGATTCTTCTCTGTGCTATGTGGATGTGGTGTCCTCACACAACAATAAACGCCTACTCGGTGGGTCTGGTGCGGCGAATTCTGTGCGCGGAGATTCTGCGCATGTGCGGCACTATTTCCCGGGAGCACCCGCCCTCAGTCCTATTGGATCTCTAATGGATCTCTACTTCCGCAGAGATCCTGAGGAGATTGAAGAGAGTACCGCTGCTAAAAATCTGTGAACCAGAAGGAATTTCAGGGTGAAAAGAGCTCTCTAGCACCTGAATTACTGTACCTAAACTTCACGTTGCGTTCTTTTCTGAAGGCACGCAGGTGCCTGCCACTGGTTCCCTCCTGAAGACTGGAGCAATGCAGCCCACCATCCCCACTGAAGACTGGTCTGCAGCCTCCACTGCTCATGCCACGGAATGAACATCCCCTGAGTGGTCTTAGGCTATTCTTTCATGGGCTCTTAAATAGAAGATGGAATATAAAGTTGGCAGAAAAAAAGTTCCAAAAAAAGTAAGTAAATAAACTACAAATTCATAAAACTGCAAATTTAAATTGAAGTTATAGGATTTTATTTAATTTGTTTGATTTATATCTTGATCTTGTCTTTTATACTGAAAATCGTGGTTCCTAGTGATACTAGTATAATAACATATATGCTGTAATCTATTTTGTGTGTAGTGGAGTATGTGTATACGCTCATAATAGTTTTAAAACTATACTAACATTAAACTTAATAACAAGCCCAGTAGCTGCAATTAAAGATCTAGTGATCTTTATTTTTGGATCCACTTAGGAGTATATTCAGTCAAAATTCTATTTTTAAGTTAATTGAGATAAATATCCATGCCATTATGCTACCAATTTTATATAAAATAACATTAGTGAGTTTCAATTTGGTTTTTATTTTAGGGATTGTCTCTCTTTTTAAAATTTAATGTTACCTTCCAAATACATAAAACATTAGCAGGTTCTAAGTTAAAAAACTATAAACAAGGCACATTAGAAAATATCTAGCTTTCATTCTTGTTCTTTCCAGCACCTCTCTTTTGTCCTCTTCCTATCTTAAGTTTACTATTTCTTCTAATTAATACTTGGTTTATCCCCTCACTATTTCTTTTTGAAAATATTAGCATATATGTGTATATGTGTATGAGCGTGTGTATGAATTCTTACACCTTTGTTACCCAAAAGGTACCCAAAGAGGTGTAACGTTTTTTCATTAATTCCTACAACTCTTGTGCTTTTACAAATAGTAGGAAAATAAGGAGCTTGTGCATTAGTCACTTAATATTTCTGTGAGTATATCTTTTTTTTTTTTAAGATTTTATTTATTTATTTGACAGAGATCACAAGTAGGCAGAGAGGCAGCAGAGAGAGAGGTGGAAGCAGGCTCCCGATGCGGGGCTCAATCCCAGGACTCTGGGATCACAACCTGAGCCAAAGGCAGAGGCTTTAACCCACTGAGCCACCCAGGCGCCCCTCTGTGTGTATATCTTAAGGGCAGATTCCTAGAAGTGAAATTTCTGGGTCAAAGGATAAATGCCTGTTTATTTTTGCTAATTAATCATTTGCTAATATAAAATCTTAGAGGTGGTATGGTTTTGAATTTCTACTAGCAGTATATGAAAGTGATTGTTGGGTTCCTGGGTGGCTCAGTTCATTAAGTCTCTGCGTTTGGTTCAGGTCATGATCCCAGGGTAGTGGTATGGAGTCCCAAATCAGGCTCCTTAGTCAGCAGGGAGTCTAATCTCCCTCAGCCCCTCCCCACTGTTCCTGTTCACTTTCTCTCTCTCAAAAAGAACCCCCCCCCAAAAAAAAAACCTTAAAAAAAAAAGGGGGGGGGGAAGTGGTTGTTTTCTCACAGCCTTAACAACAGAATATTTTTTCAAAGTGTGATATGATGCCTCACTGTAGTTTCAGTGTGTATTTCTCTTATTATATATGTGCTTAAGGGCCATTGCTGGTTCTTCTTCTGTGAACTGTTTTTTTTTTTAAATTTTGTTTTTATTTATTTGACACAGAGCGAGTGAGATAGAGAGGGAGGGAATACAAGTAGGGGGAGTGGGATAGGGAGGATCCGGCTTCACGGAGCAGGGAGCCCTATGTGGGGCTCCATCCCAGAATGCTGGGATCGTGACCTGAACTGAAGGTAGATGCTTAAATGACTGAGCCACCCAGGTGCCCCTGTGAGCTGTTTTCTATGTCATTTACCTATTTATTTTTCCTAAAGCTTTTGGACTTTATCTGCTTATTTCTTAGATTTTTTTTTTTTTTTCAGTAGCAATGTTTGCCCATGGTGTGTGTGATTTAGGATGCAAGTACTGTATCATTGATTCTTCTCTCTCCTACCCTCCCTCCCTCCCTTCCTTTCTCTTCTTTATTCATACCATGCACATTTTTAGTATCTAAATGTTCAGGATTTCCCTTTTTTATTTTAGATTTTGAATCACAACAAAGCATTTTTTACCTTTCCTAAATAATAAAGGAAGTCACCTATATAATTTACTAGTACGGTTCTATTTTAGTATTTAGATACCTGATATATTTTAATAAGTTTTTGTGGTCTGTAATGCATCTTTTGATAGATAGCATTTTATTATTGGTTAATTATAAATATTTTTAAAAATCTCTCTTATGATTTTTTTTTTTAGATGAGTGAGTTGTTTAAAAGTAGTCTGTTTAGGGGCTCCAGGGTGACTCAGTCAGTTAAGTATCCAACTCTTTATCTCATGGTTGTTAGTTTAAATTTTGCATTGAACTCTGCTGGGTATGGAGCCTACTTAAAAAAAATAATAAAAGTGGTCTGTATAATACCACTTCTTTGACAATTTTTGAGACTTGCTTTATTAATTAGGTAGTCATTTTCTAAATGTTCAGTATGTACTTAAGTACTCTCCACATGTTGCTCCAGAGTTCTGCATATGACAATTAAGTAAATTGTGTAGACATTTGGTTCAAATTTTCTGTATCTTAGCTATTTTGTCTGCTTGGCTTGTAAGAAATTGAGTTATGTCGAAATCTTCAATGTTATTGGATTTGTCTATTTCAACTTGTAGTTCTGGCCAGTTTAGCTTCACATATTATAAGAGTGTTTTTTATATATTATAAGAGTATTTTACCCCATACAGGAATTAGCATTTTTATATATTCTTAGAGAACTGACACTTTTCTCTATATAAATATACTATGTGTATTTAATATATACTAAATCCATCCTGCTTAGGTCTATTTTTTTTCTGATGTTAGAATAATAGACTTAACTGTAATTTCATTAGCATTTTATTTATAAATTATTTTAATTTCAATTTTTACTTGACCTTGGGTTTTGGGTGTATGTATTATAAAGACCATATAGCCAAAATTGGTATTTTTATATAACCTGAAAATAATGTCTTAATTAATAAGTTTATTTCATAAATTTCTGAGAAGTAAGGGGTAGTTATTCCAGATTGGTCGACTGCACATTGGTTTCCAGAAAGAGTTGAGTTCATAAGTTCCTATAAAGCTCTGTGGAGATGAGTTATGGTCTGGTGACTAAGAAAACTACTCCTGGTGTAGATTAAGGTTTGGGCCCCAGCCCCAGGTTATAGGAAGAGAGCATGTCAAATCTTGCTGCTATGTTGACAAATCAAATGGCTGCTGTCACATGGCTTGAACCTGAAGGGACAGGTAATGCTACCTATACTACAAATGTTGAAATTGCAGGTCAGGGTTAAAGCCAAGGTTCTGCCTTGTCAAATTGCTAATTTGTCTGGCTCCTGATCTAACCATAGAGAGACTTTATGCTTTCCATGGATTAATGATACTTAAAAGTGCCACAGCTCATATGTGAGGACTTTTTTCCAGTTTGAAACCTGCCTTGAAATTCTCTTCATTCCCCTAGAATTGAAAGGGTAATGTAGGATATACACACCAGTTATTGTTTTTATTTTTATGGGTTTTCCCCCCAAAACACTACTCTAGGAATGTTTGGTATCTGGACTTCTAGCCATATAAACTTTATATATGAAAACACATAAAATAAATACTGAATGCCTGATTAGTTTCTATACATTTCCTTTTCCTTTTAAGTTTGTTTTATATTCTCTGAGCTACTTTTTTTTTTTTAAAAGATTTTAAAAGATTTTATTTATTTATTTGACAGAGAGATCACAAGTAGGCAGAGAGGCAGGCAGAGAAAGAGAGAGGAGAAAGCAGGCTCCCCACCGAGTGGAGATCCCGACGCGGGACTCGATCCCAGGACCCTGAGATCATGACCCGAGCTGAAGGCAGCGGCTTAACCCACTGAGCCACCCAGGCGCCCCTACTTTTTTTTTTTTAATTTGGGGATTATTTGAGCTATTTTTGTTTGCTTTCACATATCCTTTTTCCGTCTAATGGTTTTGAATATATATAACAATTTTATTTATAACTAATATTTCATTCTGAATATTTTTTTAAAGATTTTATTTATTTATTTGACAGAAAGAGATCACAAGTAGACAGAGAGGAAAGCAGAGACTGGGGCGGGGGGAGCAGGCTCCCCACTGAGCAGAGAGCCTGATGTGGGACTCGATCCCAGGACCCTGAGATCATGACCTGAGCCCAAGGCAGAGGCTTAACCCACTGAGCCACCCAGGTGCCCCCATTCTGAATATTTAACACAATTTAAAGTGGATAATTCAAACACCTACTGACCAATACGAAGATCCTAGAACTCTTCAACTTTTATCATCCCAATTTTTACACGTATTAAGTATGTTTTATTTGCCCTCTTTTGAGCTCCATAGATTAAACTTATTGTTGCTATTGCTGTTATTCTTATTTTACACAGAAAATACTTGTTAGAGATGCTTACTTTTTTTCTTTTTTTCCTCACTGCAAAGCATTTTCATCAGTAAGTAGATTGTTTAGAAGTCTCTTCAGTGTAGACTTACTTGTAAAATCTCTCCATTTTTAAATATCCCCATTTTTCTCTCCTTGTTGAAAGACAGCTTTGCTAGGCACACACTATTAGGTTAACAATAATTTTTCTGAACAATTAGAAAATAGTATTCTACCATCTTTTGGCTTCCATGCTTGCTATTGAGTTTTTATTTGTTTTTCTAAGTGCTTTGTAAGTTTTTCTATTCATATTTAGGATTCTTCAGCATTACTCTTAGTATATCTAGGGATTGATTTTTTTTTTTAAACTTTGCTGTATTTAGTATCTGTGCTTTCCAGTTACTCATTCATTCTTCATTTCCTTGCAGTTCCATCACTCTTCCCATATGCTTTTTAATTCCATCACTGCCAAATTAGCCCACTCAAAAGTCACCACGCCCTACCAGATTGATAATACAGTGTCTTTTACTTAGTTCTTGACCTCCCTTAGGCTGCCATAATTCTTTATATTTGATTTATTCATTTCTTAGAGTCTTTTTTCTTGGGCGTTTGGATGTGGTAGGCAAAACTCTAAAGATGTCTCCACCCCAAGATTTGGATGTGGTAGGCAAAACTCTAAAGATGTCTCCACCCCAAGATTCCTGCTCTTCGATTATTCAAACACTCATCTGGGAACTATAGTGAAGGGATCTTGCAGATATAATCAGAGTTCCAAGTCAGTTGCCCTTAAAATAAGGAGATTATCCACCTGGCCTGACCCAATCAATTGAGTCCTTTGAAAGCAGGGTTTTCTCCAGCTTGGTTACAGAAAGGGAAATCAGAGAGATTCTAAGTGCCAGAAGGAATTCACTCACCAATGCTGGTTTAAAGATGTAGTGGAGAGTAGGGTAGTGGTGCGAACGAATGTGGGCAGCCTTTACTTGCTGAGAGAGGCCCCTGACCAACAGCCAGCAAGAAAACGTGGACCTCAGTCCTACAGTCCTGTAGCTGTGGTTGAATTCTTCCAACAACTTCAGTGGGTTTAAACATAGATTATTCTCTGGAGTCTCCAGATAATAGACCAACTTGGCTGATGCTTTGATTTTAGACTGTGAGAACTTGTGCCCAAACCAAGATAACTGTGATAGGATAAATAGATAGTGGCTTAAGCTGCTAAACTTGTGGTAATTTGTGATGCAGCACTTGTATGCATAAAAATTTGCTAAGAGGACAGATCTTACATTAAGTGTTTCAAAAAGAGAAGTATTTTGAAAACAAGAGAAAATTAATATCCTGGGACTCCCTACTCCTGGCTCTTCTCTAATCATTATGACCACTCTGTCTCTGGCTTATTTTCTGGATTTTCTTCCTTTGTCCAATACTTAAAAGCTGGGATTTTCCACAGATCTTCAGTCAGTCACTACCTTTATAATTTTGTCACCCAAAACAAGAGTGCATCAATCTATGCAAAAGTTCTCTCTTTCTCTTTCCTTCTTCTTTATGAAGGAATTGATCTTATGTCTTTGTGTTTAAATAGCATTTGCAAATCTTGAGTATTCTCTCATGATTATTCAGCTTAAAGAAAAAGTTAAGGATAAATATAAAGAAAATAACCCTATACAATATTCTAAATTTGACACTAAAACTTCACGTACAATTTAATTGAATCCATAATTTTTAAGCTGTTCTGTTTTCTGTGATTTCTTTTCTAGTCCCATTCTGCCCTTATTGTCTATGTGATAATGTGTTGAATTTAATATTTTTATTAGGATTGTTTGCTAGTTGTTTCAAGTATATCTGTCAACTCTCCCCAAAGGTGAGGAATTTTTAGGCTTTTGCAAGTTGGGACTTAACCCTATTTTGGAACTCTACCCCCAAGAGAGCACAATTATGGGAACACTAAATATGTTTAATGCAAATTTTCAGACCTACAGAGAAAATGAGAACTGAAAAGAGGACTTCTATAATAAAGGGAGGGATGGGGATGCGCTTGCATTAGTTCCTACCACCACATTATCTTGAATTTCTCTCTACTGTCAACATTTTAACTCAGAAATACCAATACTACAATGCCACAACAGAGAAAGATAAAGACCATATTCAATTATTTTACTTTCCTTACCAAAAAAATGCATAAGTTCTTGTCCAGCATCTTCTGTATATAGCTACTCAAGCTATTTTCTTTTGGCCGTCTTAAAACACAAGGTTTTTCAAAGCAGAACCCTTGATTTGTTTTGACAGAGACAGCAAGGGGACATTTGACAAATGCTAAATAATCAACACCTAAAGATGTCTGACAGAGCTCGAAGATTATGCCTATTTAACTTGCTTTCTATAATGTTTAGCCTAGTCTTAAGCACAGCTGAGATCTAATATCTCTTTCTCATGATAGATAATACCGTGAGGGCCATGGACTGTAGAGATCTCAGGTCATATCTGACCACTGTGCTTCTCCTTGGTCGAAATCTGAATTTATTCATGATTAGTTCTGCTTGCTACAGCAATCAGAAAATCTAAGAAGGTTGTATGGAAACCAAAGGGAAAAGGTGTGATGAATGTAGAAACAGTAGGAAATGATGAATGGTCCTACAGCCTCTCTGGGCAAGAGGTTTCAAAAGAGCACATACAAAAGAATAGATTTTCCTGTGCTCTGAATGTATTGTCAAGAAATAAACTACTTAAAATTCACTTTTTTAATGTACTCATTTGTCTTTTCTACATATCTCAACACACTCTTTTGCAAAAGCAAAATACCACAGCCTGATTAAATATTAAAAATACCCACACAGAGTCTGTGATAAAATGTCATAAGTGTCATCAGAGGCATTTCAGAATATTATAATGTAAGTTAAGTGAAAACAAAGGCCAAGAACTAAAAGAATGCAATGATTATTGATAATAAGATGATAATACTAGCTACTATTTATTAAACACTTTCTACCTTCTAGTCATATTGCTAAGCAGTTTATATAAATAAGCTCATTCAATATTTTTTAGAAGTATGGTTATGTAGACAAATGATAAAATGGAGGAAAGACTTGTCAAAAGTTATATAGCAAATACAGAGTCAGGATTTTTATCCCTTGGTGCCTTGCTCAGATTCTTAAAATCCATGAGATATGGCCTCTTAAAAAGATTTATCATTGATTTTTAATGTATTTTTAGAAATTGAGGGACTTTTGTTACAGATTTATATTTTATCTGATACTGTTTTCCTTGTGTCATCCTAAAAATCACTGTTTCAGAAAGAGAGTTGTGCTTCTGAACTACATTATTGTGCATTTACCTCCCTTATCTTATGTCAAATGATGCTAATGGATAAATTTTGAGAGGATAATGTGAGGTGTATTTAAGCAAGTAATGTGTCTTCATCAGGTTAGACTGTAAGTGAAGATGACATAGATTAAGGGAATTAGTGTGAAAAAAGCTTCATTTTTCTGGACAGTAATATGTTTAAGCACAAGTTGAAAATGTGAATCAAATTCAACTTAACCCTTAATTTTAAAATCTATTGATGTTGAAAGAAGCAAGTACAAAGTCCTACTTTTCCTTTCTAATTCTGATGGTTTCCGTAGTTCATGTACTAATCTGAATGTCATCTTAATGGACGTACTAGTTTTCTTTTGTGGTGTTTAAATTGCTACCTTTTACATGACAAGCTTATAATGACTCATTTAAATAGGGAACATGTTTTAATAGATTAAACAGAAATGTTACTGTACTTTTTCTGATAGATATATTTTACATGTGGTAAAATAGATTTTTAAAGAATGTGCATATTTAATCTAAATTTTTGTAGCTCTTATGTCTACTGGATTTTGGAGACGTGAATCTGTAATTTTTGGAGAGAAGAAAAGATTTGCAAAAAGTTCTGATCAAATATCTGGTATATAATATTAAATGTTTTTTTAAAATATTTTATTTATTTATTTGAGAGAGAAAGAAGAGCCAGAGAGCACAAGCAGGGGGAATGGCAGAGGGAAAGGGATAAACTCCCTGCTGAGCCAGGAGCCTGATGACAGGGCTCCATCCCAGAACCCTGGGATCAGGACCTGAGCTGAAGGCCGGTGTTTAATTTCTGCGCCATCCAGCTGCCTCTAATACTAAACGTTGTGATAACCGTCTTCAAAAAGATCTTGGAGTAGGTAGTTTTAGCCAACATGGAAGATTTCAGTTTTCTCTGTAGATTGGGTCTCCACAGAAGGTTTGATTGCAAGACAGGGGGCCAGTCTTAGAGAGTTGGGACCTGGAACTAGATGTATTCACCAGAGAAGTTGCTAGTGACTTGAGAAAGTCCAGACAAACAGGAAAAGTCAGTTATCTTGAGAGAAACTAGCAAGTAACCAGTCAGTCTGAGAAGCTAGAGTAATAGCTGGTGTACAAGACAAAAAGCCAGGAATCTACAAGGAAGGAATATATTAAGATGTGGTAAGCAGACAGGTCAGTTACTTGTCAACACATGTGAGGAAACAGGTTAGCCCTAAGGCATGGACTTTGAGGTTCAGAATCAGGTCTTAAGTGGCAAGGATGGGGGGATGAGAAAATCAGAATCTCAATCCTGAAGAATCCCTTGCTGTGCTGCATTGCTTATCAAGGTCAGGACAAATTGCAGAGTCCAGAGAGGAGACAGAATCATTGGGTGAGGACTTGAGCCCTGGGAGGAATCAAGTTACTAGAACTGAAACATAAAGAACTACAGGAGCAACCAGATCAACTGAGTATCATGACCTCTCTCCAGCAAGGCTTCAAATCTTTTTTAAAATTGAGACAGGGCCTGTATGTTGGCATTAGTGACTACAGGCAGAAGATCACGTGAGACCTTTTCCAAGTCTTCTGATCATAATAAACCAGAGCGATTAGAGTAACTTTTCACTTTAGAACTGATACTTAAGGCAATAGACACATCATTCACTTTGGTTTAGACTGAAGTGGTTGAGCCATTTTCACTATTAGCAACAAATATGTGATAGAAGGAAAACATGGCTAGAAAGAGCTACAGCTCAACAAACTAAATTAGAGGAGTTATAAAGAGAAGAGATAAAAGAAGGTCCAAAAGGTTACATTGAAACACCCTTCAGAAATGATGCTCCAGATTCATAATACACTAGTGATTTGATCAGCCTGACAGTTTGCTGCTTTAAGAAAAACATTTGTCAGCTTTGTAGTGAAAAACTTACTTGACTGGGGGAAGGGAGATTTTACTTTTACTTCTGATTTATTCACTGTATAGATATGAGAATTCTCTGGGCATTTAGTTGCTTCCTGAACAATAAATAAAAGAAATGAGATCTCTTAGAAATATCTAATTAAGTAGTTCTCTATTTAAGAAAATTTTTGTAATAATACACACTTGTTAATTGAACAAAACTTTGAAAATGTTGTTAGTTAAAAAGTTAAATTACGGCCTTAAAATTCTGATCACATATTTGCTTCTCAATCACACCCAGACACAAAGATGATAATCACCATCAGAAGAGACATCTTTGAACATGAAGTCCAGTGATAAATAGCTATAATTTCACAAATATCACCCCATTCTTCAAACTGTAATAATAATTTCAGTTCCCACTGTGAACTTCAGATTTTAATTTATATTTTATATTAAATATATTAGTCTCTTCCAACAAAAATGAGATAAGCATAATTGTCACAAAGTAAGAGCGATGACATAAATTTGCACATTTTGTAACTTTAATATACAAACCAACTTACTCAGTTTGATAAGCATGTGTGGATTTTTTTTTTTTTTTTTACTTCAACCAATACAGAATTTTATGTCCCTTTAAAAAAGAAAAGTATATCAGTAGCATTTGGGAATTTTGTATACCTGGGAAAGAAATGCTGACACAACAAGCATTGAGAATTTGGTGCTGGAATAATGTTTGCACAAATATACATCACTTTCTTTCCACCACTCAGAGCCATGGAATTGCTGCTGCTTGGCCTGGCAGCTTGATTATTTCCCATGCTGGCACCTACTGTTCTATACCTTGATGGACTTAACCACCCAAGGCAAAAGTATACATTTGTTTTCCAGATGACTTCATGGAACCTTTTGAGGCAAGTTAGGACCAATTCCTGAACCTCTTGCCTTCTTTAAATAACTCATAATTCATTGTATATACTTCCTTTACTCTTTTTCTCTCAGGTCCCAAATCAGCTGAATCCTGTTTTTTGTTTGTTTTTATTTTTGTTTTTTAACACACTTTAAACTGGCTTTGCTCAAACCTAAGATATATGCTCACAGTCAAATTTTCCAGTTCTAAAAATATCTTAACACCTTACTATCTAACACCTTGACTTCCTCACGTTTCACATTCTTAAGATGTTTTGGTAATACATGTCTATCCTCACATGAGCAGAAGTCTAGGGTTTTACCTCTGAAGAGGTCTCTGAAGTGCAAAATACCAGGCACATAACCTAATACTTAATTAAACCTAGCCCCAACCCCTAACTCTAAATCTAAATTTAATCTTAACCCTAACCCTCTGAAGAAGTCTCTGAATGGCAAAATACCAGGCACGTACACTATCCCTAATCCTAGGTCTGAAGAAAGTGGCTTCCTGAACACAGCTGAGAAGCAGCCAAAAAAAATGTAGTTTTGACATAGAAGGCAAAATATCTAAATGAATTTTGCAATTATAATAACAAAGAGCTCCATGTAAGGTGAAATTAGAAAAAGTGACCACATGGTATCACATTATAAAGTGTTATGGAAATGTAGTTAATTTTTTTTTCGTTATTTTAGGTCTTGGCATCCTTGGCAGACATGAAATTTGGAACACAAAGCAGATCACCTAGATGTACAGAAAGGAACCCATGTTGATCCTAGTGACACTTTTGATAGCCTCTTTGCTCAGTTCCTAGACCTTATTAACTCCAGTAACCTCCACTTTTTTCCCTTCTATTCACAATCAGGTTCACACTTTTCTGACAGCAGAGTACCTCCTCTAAAGTTTCAGTGAATCTTTTTTTTACCTTTCCATATTTCTTTTTCTTCACTCCCTTTATCCTCTCTAGTCTCTTATCTTTCAGCACAGTCCTAGAAACACGGTCTTTCTGCCTTGTCTGAACCTGAAACAGTTTCAGTGATCTCTTTAGTGAAATCCTAAATTTTTTCACCCCCTTTGCCTGGCTTGCCAATTCCCTTCTTTAAAGTACAGACTTGTTTTCTCTGGTAGAAAAGAAAAGTTTTAGGTGCATTCTTAGAGAAAGTACTTTAAGTATGTGGATGTATCCTATCATAAATTCATCCTCTCCTTCTTGGCTAATAATGACTCTTGGGACCTGCTTTCCCATTCTATGATATTTAGAACCAGAAGAGCAAACTTTGGAGGAATATAGCAAAAAGAGGTACCATTTTTAGTACTCTATTAGAGGCCTCTAGAGCAAAGGGATTAAAAATCTTTTTTCAAAATGCGAGATTCAGATTGGTAGCAGTAGAGTAATTATACTCTGTTAGTTATTACAGAATGTTGGATTGGGGGGACGCCTGGGTGGCATAGTCAGTTAAGCAACCAACTCTTAGTTTTGCTCAGGTTGTGATCTTAATGTTGTGAGATGAAACTCCATGTTGGGCTCCATGCTTGGCACTTTGAGTCTGCTTGTGTCTCTGTCCCTCTCCCCCTACCCTTTCCCCCCACCCCCTTGCATATGCTCACTCTCTCTCAAAAATAAATTTTAAAAAATGTTGGATTGGAAAATCAGTGCTCATTCATGTAATTTTTATTTCTTACTAAGTATTATATTGATTGATTAAATATGCTCTCTCTAAGCCATTTCAAATAATCTCTTCCTATTTGCATCTAATTTTTCTTTTTTTTTTTTTCTTTAAAGATTTTATTTATTCACTTGACAGGCAGAGAGAAAGAGGGAAGCAGGCTCCCTGCTGAGCAAAGAGCCCGATGTGGGGCTCGATCCCACAACTCTGGGACCATGACCTGAGCCAAAGGCAGAGGCTTTAACCCACTGAGCCACCCAAGTGCTCCTGCATTTAATTTTTCTATTTTTATGTCCTATCTCCAAGAATTTCTTTAGAAAATCCCAGCAACTGACTTCTGCCCAGTCACAGCCAGGGTTCACTTTTTTGATTTGTGCAGTTATATTAATACAAAATGGAAGACTCTGTGTACAGATTTACTATCCTTTGAATAATTGTGGAAGTCTCCTTGACTTTTGAGACCAGAGGCTGTGTCAGTTTGTATTATTGGTACTTAACTGATTAATCTGTTATAAGTGTGTCCTGCTGGGTTGTGACTTCTGTACAATCAGGCTTATAGGATCTCTTCCCTACTAATTTCTTAGAGCAAACTTTGTCACATTATCATAACTCATAGGACTTGTAAGATTCCCATTTAGTTATTACCATATAGACTAATGGTTAAGTGCCTAGGTCTTCAAGTTAGGCTATGTATGTTCAAATTCAAGTTCAGCCATTTATTGTGAGAGCTCAGAGAATTAATGTATCTCTGAATTCACTGTGATCATCTATAAAATGGGGATAACAATAGTACTGTGTCTTGTGTGGTCGTGAAGCAGAAATGAGGTAATTCATGTAAATATCATAACTTGATGCCTGATAAATGGCAAACTCAATAAGTATAAGCAGTGTTTATTAATGATGCAAGTAATGATGTTGTAAAAAAAAAATACAAGTATGTGTGTTTTTTCTTATGTTAAGACCTGCCATTAAGGCTGCCCTAAATCTTTTTAGGTTATCTTTACCTATAGATTTCTCACATATTCAAAGCTACAGTGAAAATGAGTTTTTTCTTTAACTTTGAAGATGTTTTTGAAGCAGTCCATGAGAAGACTTTTCTGTGGGGGCGCCTGGGTGGCTCAATGGGTTAAGCCTCTGCCTTTGATTCAGGTCATGATCTCAGGGTCCTGGGATGGAGCCCTGCATTAGGCTCTCTGGTTAGCAGGGAGCCTTCTTCCCCCATTCTCTCTCTGCCTCTCCCTCTGCCTACTTGTGATCTCTCTTTCTCTTTGTCAAATAAATAAATGAAATCTTAAAAAAAAAAAAAAGAAGAAGACTTCTCTGTGATTGATCCACACTAGTAAAATATACCTTCATGTGCCTCCTCTCTCTCCAGGCAACAATAGCTAAAATATGTAAACAAACAAATAACCTTATTTGCTAAAATTGAATCTGTTATTCATGTTACATTATTGCTCTTCTTCTCTTCATCAAAGTTTCTTTCCCCCTCAGGTAACATCCCTCATTATCAGAAAAAGGAAATTTCTTAACATGTTATTTTGACAGCATAATTTACCTAGATGATTGTCATTATGATGATGTTTTTAGATTTGTTTAGTCCACTGTTCTGAGCAGAAGAATAGCTGGCTTATATTTTTCTTCATACATTTTTTGAAAAATGCTACATTGCTATTTGTGAAATTTTGTTGAATGATTGTGTAGCATACCTCTTTGTGAAGTGGAGAGTGATAAATGAAAACACTCTTTGCCTATACTCCTGATTTAATTATTAAAATAATCTCATATTGGACTTGTATTTTACTCTTAGAAAATTGGCAAAATGCTAATACATTTTGTTTAACTAGGCGACGTTCATGTCTTGTTTAGCTTAGATTCCCTCATTTATTAAGAATAAATGAACTCATTTATTAAGAATAAATGCTTGTTGAGTTAAATTACGTAGCCAAACAGTAGACAAATGAAAGTCGTGGTTAATAAGATGGGCCAGACTGAGATACTGTTCTTTTTGAGAAGCTTACTTTAATCACCTTGTTATTTTCTAGCATAATATAATCATTTATTAAAATGATAGGATATTTTCCATATATAGAACATAATAGTTTTGTATTATGTTGAATCTGCCTGAGAATAAAATAGGTACTTAATCAAATTCATTGGCAGTGTCATGAGACTTGATACCTAAAACTAGTGAGAACAAATTTAACTTAAAAAATCTGCAAGAGTTCACATTTAGATCTTGCCTCATGCCCACTTTTGTTTGGGGAATAATGGAGCTTCAATTTATAGAATTGCATTATGTACTTTAGGGCTGGAGAGAAACTTGATAGGTCCTCCATTGAACCTAGAGAGGAACACTGCAATGGGAATTTGATGATCTCTACTGGAGGAAAAAGGTGGTGGTGTAAGATGCTGCACACTAGGGGGCACCTGGGTGGTTCAGTGGGTTAAAGCCTCTGCCTTGGGCTCAGGTCATGATCCCAGGGTCCTGGGATGGAGCCCCGCATCGGGCTCTCTGCTCAGCAGGGAGCCTGCTTCCCCTCTCTCTCTGTCTGCCTCTCTGCCTACTTGTGATCTCTGTCTGTCAAATAAATAAAAAAATTTTAAAAAAAGATGCTGCACACTAAGCACATTACTCATTTGTATGTATTTAACAATTCTGGACTTGACTATAAAAATGTTTTGTAGCATATATGCCTAATATTTTTTCTCCAAATGAACTGTCTGAATTTTGAGGAATTTTAGCATGCTTTGGCGAGAGGAATAGACAAGTTATTTCCAGAAAATTTAGGCACCAGCTGCTTTTCACCGAAAGGTATCTTATTGACCAAAATTTGGCAGTCTATACTGGAAAATCAAAATGAAGAATTCTGCTACTGGTGAGAGGAATACATAGGTAGAAAGAGGTGAAGAATATAATTTACTTAGCATCTTTGGAACTTCTCTCAACTTAGATTTAAATATTGGAGAAATATCAGTGTTATCATTTCCAAAAGCCATTCTTTTAGAAACGGAAATTAGAATATGATGGAAAATGCAGTGTTGGGAGTTATCCAACAGGGAAACAAATGGAAGGTGTATGTATAATATCTATCCACCCTCTTGGTGAGGGCTCTGTGTTACACTTCTGCCTTAAAACTTATTATGCTGGAAACTTGACAGCAAATATTCCAGTTTTTCATAATGGCATTTTGGTGAAAGTGATTGGGGTTTAGCTGGCAGATACATGCTTCTCAAACAACAGACAATGAGATCTTTTAACGTTGTTTCCAAAGCTATTTTCTTTGGAATACTGTTCTGTGAGATTCGGGAGAAAAAGGATCCTATGGGGGACTATTTGGGAAACAATATTATATCCCCTTGTTATAAATTCACTGCATATATATATATTTTTACGTTAAAGACTTAAAATTCCTAGAGTAAACAAAAACTGAAAAATAAAACAAAAATCCTGCTAATTCAATGAATACAAATATTGTATATATTCATGCATATATATGTGTGTGTTTATAAATATCCTTGAATTCATTTTTCACTGAATACCTGGTAATATTTTGTGGCACCAACTGATACTGAATACGGTCTTGGAAAGGCTGGTCTAAGAAATTAAAACCTATACATTATAAAGGAAATACTTTAAGTTGAAAGGGATGCCTGTGTTAGCAGTCTTGAGCTGCTCTATATTTCCATCCATGTAACTTAAAATATTTTATTCTTCAGTGAACTCTGTCCTAGGATAAGGAAAAAATGCCACTTAGCACTCTAGAGGAGCTATTTACCGCAAATAATTACAGCGGGGCCTGGTAGAGGTGTAACGATAATAAGAAGACATATTAGCTTAGATTTTCTTGGTAGCAAGTTACAAAAGCTAATCACAGTTGGATTTATGAAACCCAAAGGCAGAAATATAACCAGGTTCAGGAAAGGTGTAGAAAGTAGCTATATCATTTCTAATAATGCAGAGCTTTTTAACAAAGAGTGTTTTCCTAAGCAAACCTACAGGATCTTGTCTAGAGATTCACCATGAACTCTGCTGTTGGTTGGAGCATATACATATACAGATATACATAGGATACATATTAAAGAAAACATACATAAGTGGTTGTTTTGTAACTGCAACATGTATGCCAGGCATTGGTAACCACAGTAAGTTCCTGCCAGTGTGTGTGTGGAAGCTGGCCTAAGACTTGTTTCCAATTATCACTGTTGCCCAGCATGAAGTTGTGAGAGGTACTCTAACATTCTGACTTCCAAGATCTTCATCTTGCTATGCAGACTTAACCATTAGTATTTGAAGAATTTAATGAACATAAGCATTTCAGATAAAGCCAGGATCCCATTTAATTTAATCCCTGCCCAATGCCTTTCCCTTTTCTTCTTCCAGAGACACAACTGCAGTCTTGATCTTCAGGCCATGTTCTATACTTTCAGTATTCACATGCACTTAACCAGGGCCCCACCTCACCCCACTCTACCCCCATCCTCATATTCCCACATCGTTTATAAGGGGAAGATTGATACTGTATTTTTCAGGGTCCCATAGAATACCTTCTCTCTTCCTCTTCAGAGAATCTTAGCTGCATGTGGATGGAGCATGTGTGGGTAGAGGGACTACTGGTTACCTATTTTAAAACTTAAAAGGTGAGAGATTTGAACGCATGAATCAGCCAGAGACCTTTATTTATTTAGGAACCAAATAGCTTTATTGGATGAAAGGCAAGACTGGAAGAAAAAAACTGGAACCTTTTGCAGAAGCAATACTGCAATAAGCATGCTTGGCACGGTGATCAAGCAAAGTCACCATGCGCCCTGGGGCTATGGGGAAAACAGTCCCAACTCAGTTCTTTTTGTTGCTGTGGCCCAGGGTAAGCTTGTCAAACAGGTACTCTGCCAGGCCATCTTCCGGAGCCCGCATCTTGCGCAGGCTGGTGACATAGCCCCCCAGCTCTTTGACGGCCTCGACTTGCTCGTGCAGGTAGTGGCTCTTCAGGAAGTCGCACAGCTGGGCGTCGTTCTTGTCGGTGGCCAGCTGGTGCAGGTCGAGCAGGCTCTGGTTCACGCTTTTCGCCAGGTGCAGGGCGCACTCCATGGCCTTCAGGCCGCCCTCCCAGTCGTCGTGGTCCGGCTTCTTGATGTCGCGGAGACGGATGTGGCTCCCGCGCTGGTTCTGCAGCTCCATCAGCTTCTCGGCATGCTGGGCCTCCTTGCGGGACTGGTGCAGGAAGAAGCGGCCGAAGTTCTTCAAGGCCACGTCGTCACGGTCGAAGTAGAAGGCCATGGACAAGTACACGTAGGAGGCGTAGAGCTCCAGGATGATATGGCTGTTGATGGCGGCCTCGCAGTCGGGGTGGTAGTTCTGGTGCACTTGGGAGAGCT
Source organism: Mustela lutreola (assembly GCF_030435805.1). Taxonomy (NCBI): domain Eukaryota; kingdom Metazoa; phylum Chordata; class Mammalia; order Carnivora; family Mustelidae; genus Mustela; species Mustela lutreola. The sequence goes on along the minus strand of NC_081308.1, from coordinate 30,142,789 downwards.
GTGCGGTGGCCATGGTTGGTATCACCGGCACCAAGGCGAAGGTGGTGCGGAAGCGAGGGCTGCAGGGCCGAATGCGGTGGTGGCAGGTCCTCGGTGGCTTTTGGGGGGGGGGGTGACCAAGGAGACGGGCTGTGGGCAGGCTCCTGAGCTGGTGGTTCACAAGTTCTGGGCTGGAACCAGAAGGTGGGTCCGTTACACGGGAGTTGGGGGGTGGGGTGAGGATCCGTTAGCAGGTCATTGGGGTCAGAGTGGAGGGGGCCCTAGGCTCTGGAGGGACTAGGGGGTGTGGCTGGGGGTGTGGCTGGGGGCGTGGTTGGTGGCGGAGCGGAATGAGAGCACTGTTCAGGGTTCAGAGGAACAGGGTGACACAGTGTGACTCTGCTGAGCATGTAGCTTAAATATTTTTAACTGTTAGTCATGAATATAAGTGCAACTGTTTTGAGTTAGTCACATGCATGGTTTCTTGAGCAATCTCCTTGAATACTGTCATGATGGGATTGTTCACCAAATACAGTGCTTTTGTGGTATCATTGGAATATTTAGTATCCCAAAGCTTTATTTGGATGGCAGCTATCCTCAGTGACTCAACATCCATATTAACGACACTTCTGATAGCCTCCTCACTCAGTTCCCAGAACTTATTGTTTCACAGACCTCCACTTCTCTCCTATTCACGATCAGGTTCATTCTTTTCCAACAGCAGAGCAGCAACTCCAAAGTCTCAGCAAATCTTTCCACCTCTCAATCTTCCACTCTTTCTGCATTTCTTCCTCACTCCCTCTATTCCCCTCATCTCTTACTATTTCAAAGCAGTCCTAGGAACACATTCCTTCTGCCCTGTCTGGACCCCAAAATGGACAGCGTCAGTGATCGCTTCACTGACACCCTAGATTTGCTCACCGCCTCTCACCTGGCTCGCTGATTCCCTTTCTCTTGGGGAAGTGCAGATTTCTCTTTTCTCTCGCAGAAAACAAAAGATTTTAGGTGCATTCTTACAGAAAGCACTGCTAACCATGTGCATGTATTCCTCCCTCCAGCCCTCATCTGTACTTTCACTGCCACTCAGCAAGACTGTGTTTTTATTTTTTAACTTCTTAAATTATATTCTGTGAAATGAACCATGTGACAGGGAATACCACTGATCTCAAATTGCCTTTTATTTATTCATTCATTCATTCAACAAATATTTATTGATTACCTAATATGGACAAGGAGCTAGTCTGTAATTTGGGCATATATTAATAACAAAGAGACAAATCTCTGTTCCCATGATGTTTGCATTTTAATGGAGAACCAGATCAAACTACACAAACATAAAACTGCCATCCCCCCATACTTATTGTTGTAAGTGCACACATACAAGATATGTATATGGAAATGTAAAAGGCAATATATCCTCAGAATTCAAGGATATTATAATAGAAGACATAAAACCAACCTAGGTATTTATAATTCATTTATTTGTGCATTAATGCAACAACCATTTAAATACTTCAAATATGTGTCAGACACTGTGTTTGATTCTGGAGATACACAGAAGAATCAAATGTGGTCTATGTTCTCAGATAGAGTTAGAATAAAATACCTGTTTTTATTGAAAGATTTAATCCCATGGCTCTAATTAACGCACCTTTGGTTTTGTTGTTGTTTTGGTCTCTATTTCTCTTTGCAAGCTTACACTATTTTATAATCACTGTTCATGATGAAAGCAAAGGATCAAATATTGAATGTCATGATGTAAACTTACCTAGGCAGTTTTAGAGGCACTTAATTGTTGATTCTGTAAATAAATAGACATCTATTTGAGAAGTTGATTTTAATGATAAAATCACATACTACAGATGGAAAAGTACCACATGATAAATTTCTCAATGAGAAAATTTTGTTCCTTATTTGCTTAACACCAGTGTTCAGTCTTAAGATAATTGTAGACTTTCAAAATTTCCTTGGGACATTCCATTGTAGTCTTTATTATAAGAATCCATTTAAGCAAAAGGGATATGGATTTTGTAGAACATTTTCTCATTATGTCTCAAGATTATTTAATAATCTATCGCTATAATTATTCCTCAAATACTTAAAAATAATAATAATACTATTGAATGGTTACTAAAAGGTAATAATGGTGTTTCTCAAATATTTCATTCCTCATCATTAATTCCTAGGGGAGATGGTAATGGTAAAATATATATAATAAATAAGAAAAACCCAAGACTTAAAAACCAACTTTTCTAAGTAAAATCAATAAAGAAGCATGGATTGGAACTTCAAATTTCCACAAGAGAAATATATATAAATAGAAACAAAAGCATTACATTCAGTTTTCTAAAATGAGGAATATAAAACTAAGTATAAAGATAGAATGAGGAAACTTCAAAGCAGATGATGGGTCTTAAAAACATCAGTATAGGACTATAAAATAAAAGCTTCCTTGAAATATTTGTGGCCACTGTTTGTATTGTGTTAGTGTTCTACAGAGAAACAGAACCAGTAGGTATATATACATATATATACATATATACACATATATACAAAAATGTGTGTATACATATAAATGTGTGTATATGTATATAAAAAGGCATTTGTTCACATGATTATGGAGGCTGACAAGTCCTCAAATCTGCATTTGGCAAATTTGAGACCTAGGAGAGGTGATGGTATAGCTCAAAGACCAGCAGGCTGGAAACCCAGAAAGTTCAAGTCAAAGGTAGGAAAACAGTCAGTGTCCCAGGTCAAAGCCAGTCAAGCAGGGAGGGTTCTCTCTTACTCAGTGGTAGTCAGCCTTCTGTTTTCTTCAGGCCTTCAACCGATTGCAAGAGGCTTACCTATATTAGGAAGGGCAGTCTGCTTTACTCACTCCACTACTTAAAATGTTAATTTCATGGAAAAACACCCTCACAGGCATACACAGAATAATAATTGACTAAATATCTAGGTACCCCTGGCCTAGTCAAGTTGACATGTAAAATTAAGCATAATAGCATTATTTGTAATAAGTGCAGAGTCAACAAACAAAACTTAGACTGCCATAAATGTGAAAACTCTTTGACTTTTCACTTCTATTCATCATTTTAAAATGTTACAGAACTAATAGTTAGACAATAAGTTCTGACACAGTGTCAGTAATTAACTCATATTTATTCCTTCAGTACATTTCTATTGAGTACTTATTATATGCTGGGTATTTTTATAGATACTAATATAAAATTTGTTATGTAAATTCATATTTGCATTTTTTTGCAGTGATGTCCTATTCAATGTTCCATATAATCCCTTCTTTAGAAATTAATACATGCAGGGGGAGGAGGGGCAAGATGGTGGAGAAGTAGGAGACCCTGTTTCAACTGGTCCCCTAAAGTAAGCTAATTATCTACCAGAACCATCTGAACACCCATAAAACCAGCCTGAGATGTAGGATTATACACTTCTGGATCTCTACAGGGGCAGAAGACAACAGTGGACAGGTTAAGCATACTGGGAATGATGGGACTGATATTGGAGGATAAACAGAAAGGGGAGGGAGCCACCAGAAGCAACCCATTGGAAAGTAGTACCCCAATATGAAAGTGTCCTGTGATTGGGGACCAGCATTAACTTGGAGTCTGGTTAAAATCACTCACAAAGGAAAAAAGATCTTAATGTTCCATGTGCACCAGAGAAGAATGTGTATTCTGTTGCTTTGGGATGAAATGTTCTGAATATATCTGTGATGTCCACCTGGTCCAGTGTGTCATTTAAGGCATTTATTTCCTTGTTGATCTTATGCTTGGATGATCTGTCCATTTCAGTGAGGGTAGTGTTAATGTCCCCTACTATTGTATTATTGTTGATGTGTTTCTTTGATTTTGTTATTAATTGGTTTATATAGTTGGCTGCTCCCAAGTTAGGGGCATAGATATTCAAAATTGTTAGATCTTCTTGTTGGACAGATCCTTTGAGTATGATATAGTGTCCTTCCTCATGTCTTATTATAGTCTTTAGCTTAAAATCTAATTGTTCTGCAATAGGGATTGCCACTCCTGCTTTCTTCTGATGTCCATTAGCATGGTAAATTCTTTTCCACCCCCTCACTTTAAGCCTGGAGATGTCTTCGGGTCTAAAATGAGTTTCTGGTAGGCAACATATAGATGAGTTTTGTTTTTTTATCCTTTCTAACACCCTGTGTCTTTTGATTGGGGCATTTAGCCCATTAACATTCAGGGTAACTATTGAGAGATATAAATTTAGTGCCATTGTATTGCCTGTAAGGTTACTGTTACTGTATATTGTCTTTGTTCCTTTTTGATCTGCTACTTTTAGGCTCTCTGTTTGCTTAGAGGACCCCTTTCAATATTTCCTGTAGAGCTGGCTTGGTATTTGCAAATTCTTTCAGTTTTTGTTTGTCCTGGAAGCTTTTAATCTCTCCTTCTATTTTCAATGATAGCCTAGCTGGATATAGTATTCTTGGCTGCATGTTTTTCTCATTTAGTGCTCTGAATATATCATGCCAGCTCTTTCTGGCCTGCCAGGTCTCTGTGCATAAGTCTGCTGCCAGTCTAATATTTTTACCATTGTATGTTACAGACTTCTTTTCCTGGGCTGCCTTCGGGATTCTTTGTCACTAAGACTTGTAAATTTTACTATTAGGTGACGGGGTGTGGACCTATTCTTGTTGATTTTGAGGGGGGTTCTCTGCGCCTCCTGGATTTTGATGCTTGTTCCCTTTGCCATATTAGGGAAATTCTCTCCAATAATTCTCTCCAATATACCTTCTGCTCCCCTCTCTCTTTCTTCTTCTGGAATCCTAATTATTCTAATGTTGTTTCGTCTTATGGTGTCATTTATCTCTCGAATTCTCCCCTCGTGGTCCAGTAGCTGTTTGTCTCTCTTTTGCTTAGCTTCTTTATTCTCTGTCATTTGGTCTTCTATATCGCTAATTCTTTCTTCTGCCTCATTTATCCTTGTAGTGAGAGCCTCCATTTTTGATAGCACCTCAGTAATAGCTTTTTTGATTTCAACTTGGTTAGATTTTAGTTCTTTTATTTGTCCAGAAAGGGCTTTTATATCTCCCGAGAGGGTTTCTCAAATATCTTCCATGCCTTTTTCGAGCCCGGCAAGAACCTTGAGAATCGTCATTCTGAACTCTATATCTGACATATTACCATTGTCTGTGTTGATTAGGTCCCTAGCCTTTGGTACTGCCTCTTGTTCCTTTTTTTGTGGTGAATTTTTCCACCTTGTCATTTTGTCCAGATAAGAGTATATGAAGGAGCAAGTAAAATACTCAAAGGGTGGCAAAGACCCCAGGAAAATGTGCTTTAACCAAATCAGAAGAGATCCTAAATAGTGGGGGAGAAAGGGGATAAAATGAGGTTCAGGAAAAAAAAAGGGGAAAAAAAAGAAAACAAATAAAGAAATAATGTAAAAAAGAAAAAAATATATATATTAGATAAACTAGTTAAAAAACGTTAAAAAAGAAAAGGGTAAAAGTTAAAAAAAATTAGCAGAAGAAGAAAAAAAATTGAAAAGAAAAAAAATTAAATTAACTGCAAGACTAAAGAATCATGGGGAGAAAGGCATGAGTTCCGTGCTTTGCTTTCTCCGCCGCTCTCCTTGGTATTGAACCTGTATTCCTTGGTAGGTGCACCTGGTCCTGGCTGGATTTCTTGTTGATCTTCTGGGGGAGAATCACTTTGTAGTGTTTCTCAAGTGTCTTTGCCCCAGGCAGAATTGCACCGCCCTTACCAGGGGCCGGGCTGAGTAATCAGCTCGGGTTTGCTTTAGGGAGCATTTGTTCCCTGAGCCTTTCCGTAGAGTTCCGGAGGCCGGGAATGAAAATGGCGGCCTTCCGGTCTCCGGCCCAGAGGAGCCGAGAGCTCAGGGCCCCACTCCTCAGTGCGCCCTTTGAGACTAGCGACCAATTACTCCCGTCTCCCTGGCCTCCTGCCGCTCCGAGCTCACTGAGCCTGCGACCAGTTCAAGGTAACCTCGAGCTGAGAGCTCACTCCTCAGCTCTGTCTCTGTAGCCAGCTTCCCTGTTTTAATACCTGCAAGCTCTGTGACACTCAGATACCCTCCATCCTTCTGTGACCCTACGGGACCTGAGGACACGCTGACCCTGCGTGGGCTTCACCCCGGTTTAGCCTCTGGAGCAATGTCCCCCAGCGGAACCGACTTTTAACAAAAGTCCTGATTTTGTGCTCCGTTGCTCTGCCGCTTGCGGGGAGCCGGCTTCCCCCCCCCCCCCCCCCCCCCGACCCCGCAGTCTATCTTCCCGTGGTTTTGGATTCACTTCTCCACCAGTCCTACCTTTCAGAAAGTGGTTGATTTTCTGTTTCTAGAATTGCTGTTCTTCTTCTCTTCGATCTCCCGTTGGATTTGTGGGTGTTTGCAATCTTTAGATAAGCTATGTAGCTGATCTGCTGCTGCCTGAAGTAGTCTCAGCCTGCTACTTCTCCGCCATCTTGACTCCTCCCCCCATCAGTTGCTTTCTTATAGCTAACAATGAAAAAATAGAAAGGGAAATGAGAGAATTGATTGCATTTACTATATCACCAAGAACTGTAAGGTACCTGGGAAAAAACATAACCAAAGTGATAAATGATCTATACTTGAAGAAGTACAGAACACACATGATAGAAATTGAAGAAGACACAGAAAGATGGAAGAGCATTCCATGCTCGTGGATCAGAAGAATAAACATTGTTAAAATGTCTATACTGCCTAGAGCCATCTATACTTTCAGTGCCATCCTGATCAAAATTCCACCAGCATTTTTCAAAGAGCTGGAACAAACAGTTCTAAAATTTGTATGGAACCAGATGAGACCTCGAATTGCTAAGGAAATGTTGAAAAAAAAAAAAAAAGAAAACTGGTGGAGGGCATCACGTTGCCTGATTTCAAGCTTTACTAAAAAGCTGTGACCACCAAGACAGCATGGCACTGGCAAAAAACAGACACATAGAGCAGTTGAAGAGAGTAGAGAGCCCAGATATGGACCCTCAAGTCTATGGTCAAATAATCTTTGACAAAGCAGGAAAAAATATCCAGTGGAAAAAAAGACAGTCTCTTCAATAAATGGTGCTGGGAAAATTGGACAGCTATGTGTAGAAGAATGAAACTGGATCATTCTGTCACACCATGCACAAAGATAAACTCGAAATGGATAAAAGACTTCATCGTGAGACAGAAATCCATCAGAATCCTAGAGGAGAACATAGGCAGTAACCTCTTTGATATCAGCCACAGCAATTTCTTTCAAGGTATGTCTCCAAAGGCAAAGGAAACAAAAGCGAAGATGAACTTTTGGGACTTCATCAAGATCAAAAGCTTCTGCACAGCAAAGGTATGCATAAACACAAAACTAAGTATAAAAATCTCTATGCTTAAAGGTATGTTTTTATAACTGTAAATATATACAAATATTTATATTTAATATTTTTATATTGTTTACTTATATTTATTATAGTATAAACTAATAAAATTAAAATTAAGAAATTCCAATTATGTATCACATTATGCTTTTTGTCTTAAGTACAATCAGTTTTCACTGAGACTAAATTTAGTTGCCAAGATGCAAGTTTTCTTATGATTGTGCCGTGCCTCTATGCCCCGATATACATTCATCATTGCAGTTCTTGGCCACTCTTCTTTACTGAAATGATTGACATTTGCTTTCAGTTCGTGGAGGTCATCATGTAAATATTGTCCATCCATGTTATTCTTTTATTAACTCATATAAAATAAGGTGATACTTTATTCTGATGTGGCTTATTTCTTGAAGTATTAAAAGTCTCAACTTCAGTAACTGATGGTGCTGAAGTTCCATTCTATTAAACTATTGTGCATTTCCGGGTCATCACTTTAAAAGGAAGTTTTAGCCCTTGCAGCTGGTAGAACAAGTCAACATGATCATAAGGGTAGACAGGGGACAGTTGTCATTTTTACACTAAGATATGCCAGTCATACAGCAGTCACATTCAACATGATTCAGAGCACACAGGCAAATATGGACCATCAAGTTTGTGTGGCCATATTGAGCTATGAGGAAATCAAGATGGTCCTGAAAATGGTTCTACTAATTTTTGATTTAGTTGTAAACACAAGAACAGATCCATGGAATTCACAAATACAGCTAGAGAACACTAAGTTAGATGGCATGAATACACCATGTATCTAATCAGTAAATATTTAGGATTTAATGAATGTCCAGGTTTGTGAAAAGTACTGAATGATTACAACAGACATTGACTTTAATTTCGTAGAGTCTGTTTCAGTTCACTTTGTTCACCAATAAAATGCAAATATGGCCAATATAAAACTAGTAGCTAATGAGTTGATAATTAATAGAATACGTATTTATTTAGTTTGAAATATTCACATGTATTCAAAAATATTTTGTTTCAAATCTTTACTTCTGTTGTCACAGATATAGAAATTTTTAAAGAAGTTCTCATACCTTTTCCTACATAGCAATTATGTTTAGGGAAAATACACTGAGATTATGTTAGTTAACTTTGTCAACCTTAAAATGAAATGGGCAGTTATTTTATCAGCACAGTGAATTTATATGGGAATAGCAGGGGAATTGCAATTCAAGATAGACAAACTATGACAAACCATAGGCGATTCTGGAGAGCAAAAGAGGGGGGCTTGCTTTTATTGATAAAAGAAGGAAATTGGGAGGGGCAATGTAGAACAAAAGTACATTAGAGGAATGTGAGAGTTCAGACTTGTAATTGGTTGAGTGTGGGAGTTTCTCATTGGCTGTTGTTGTTGATGGGCAAGAAGAAAGTTTTCCTTCCTCCTGCTGGGGTAGTAGACTGTTTTTTTCTGCTGAGGAATGTGAGCTCAGATTCTTCCAGTTGGAGTCTGCATTCCACAGTGAGTGGTATTGTATGAGAGCTCCCCCCTTCAGGGCTTTCCAACTCCGTTTTCGATGAGATTTCCTTAGTTTTCCCAACCTAAAGATCCAGAATGTCTTAGTTAAAGCTATAGATATTTTGTTTTACTAAACACAGGTGTATGTTTTTCCAGACTAGTTAAGGAAAAACATAATCCTTTTAAATTTTCCATACCTTATGGTACTATTAACCCAGAGTGATGATAGGATAATCTTATATTTAATGTGATCACTATTCTTCATAATTTGACATGAATAACTGATTTACTCTCATTTTTAAATTTTCTAAAATTTTCTTCCACATTCTGAATGGCTTGATTTACCATGAATAACTGATTTACTCTCATTTTTAAATTTTCTAAATTTTTCTTCCATATTCTGAATGGCTTTTGATGTTTTCCTCTTTTATAAAAATGTCATTACTTCAACAAGCAAATATAAAAACTCAGTGAAAATCACAACTTAGAAAAGCAGAAGTTTTTTGTAAAGTGCTTCCTGCGTATGATTCACATTTATTATCTTCCCTTTGAGCTTTTAATTCTTCAGTTCTTTTTTACACAGGAAAATAAACCATGTCCTTTTGACTTATTTACTGAAGACGTTGCCATATTCCGAAAACATCTCTGAATATTTAAGGTTGTGTCAGCCTATTTAGGGGATTTCAAATTCCTAGGAAATATCTGATTCTAAACCTCATTTATTTCAGTATGAGTCAATGGATTAGGATATATTCTTTAAGTAAGAAAGATTATTTAACATTTCACTTTTGCTTATGTAGATGGTGCTCTTAAGTTATGATTTCTTACATGACAAACAACTCATGAGGAAAGTCTCATTAATAATCTGCCAAATACTTTTGCCTTAATACTCAGTTGCCCATTAGTAATGTTACCCCTTGATTTTCTCCTGCCAGAAAAATGCTGATTCTTTGAAATTATTGGCAGGGACATGAATTTATACAGCGTGTGTGTGTGTGTGTGTGTGTGTGTGTTGGAAGAGAGATTGAGTGCAAAGAAAAAAACTAGCATTCCTTTTCAGGACACGAATTAAAGATGGGCTGTGTGAGGGTTTTGAAGTGGCGGGGGGTGGGAGGTTGGGGTACCAGGTGGTGGGTATTATACAGGGGACGGATTGCATGGAGCACTGGGTGTGGTGCAAAAATAATGAATACTGTTATGCTGAAAATAAATAAAAAATAAATTAAAAAAAATTTAAAAAAAAGATGGGCTGTGGAGGAACTGGTGGATTTGGGAAGGAAGGTAAGGCCAAAGTCTGCCCTCTTGAAAGGATAGAGGCTGTTGCAATTGAGAGGGAGAGAAATCTATTGAAAAGAATTCCTGAGCAGTAACATTTGACTGCGTGTGTGGTAAAGTCCCTGGCCTGGAGTAGAAGGGGAAAGTTGGGCTGAGAGCACCTTTTGGTGGCAGGGAATATTATTTTCTTTTACCTGCTGCTATTCATACATTCCTTAGCATTCCTTAGATCCTAGCAAACTGTAAAAGACTAAAACCATTAATGGTAACTGGAAATATCAGTTCCATGTCCAAATAATATATTTACAATGCTTCCTTCCCTATTTTACCATGTCTCTGTCAATTATCAGTGCTTTTATTCCCTCCTAAAACATTACTTTGGTCCTTAATCAAATGTATTCTTCGATTATGCTGCAGAGAAATGCAGTTTTCCCATTGTGGCCCCTCTCCCTTAATTCTTTTTTCTTTTTCACCTTAACAGTCCCTAATTTTTAGGGAAAAAGGATTTATAAATGAATCAAGGTACAGAATTCCTCAAAATACGAAAATCAATTCTTACATTATTACAGATTGGTGAACACATTGATCACATGAGTATTTCAGTTAACGTTTTGTCATCAGAGATCACAGGTACAAGATGAAAAAAACATTCAGTTTATTCAGTTGTTAACAAATGTAGGAGGGGGAATGGAGATAGAAATATTAAGATTTTATGCAGAACCAGAAGTCCACTTTCTTTTCTCCCAGAGACAGTTTTATAAACCATGGTGGTGATTCTCTTAACCATCCTGTTAAATATATTTGGTTAGATTACGTTCTAAATTAAGCCAGTTCATTGGAGTAAATCTCTGTAGGACACATGGTTTTATAAAACTGCTTAATAGCTGAATGATGTGGAGCATCTCTAAGACCATCTTCTTGCAAAGGAGTGTTGTTTGGTCAAATGAACAAGAGAAAACATGTAATAATATAATAAAAGGACTATTTTTACTAAATAGCAATTCATTTCATAATTTGTGATAGGTTCAACAACATCTTAGAAAATCATGGTGTGCATGTATATATTGAATGCATATATTCATATGTACATATTATGATTTAATAGCATATTATGATTTAATATGTACATATTATGATTTATTAACATTTAATAATGTTAATATTAGCTAAAATTTGGGCCTTAATATGGATTTGGTATGAGCATTCGTTATTCTAAAGAGATATAGTTAACATATTTCTTTATTAATAATTAATAGCCTATATTTCATAATTTGGGTTAGAGTGATATGATTTATAAATAGTAATAAGATGGGATTTTTATCCACCCTTCCCAAGCTGGACATTCATCAGGTAAAGTAGAATTACCAGGAATATGTATTTTAGCTGATTATATGGGTGTGTTTTCTATGAGTTTTTGATTATTTAAAAAATACAAATGTTTTGAAGCTATGGAGTAAGATTAAGCCAGTAGAGAACTGAGTTTATTGATTATTCTGCATTTTTCTTATCCATAATATGAACTGATTCTGAAAAATTTTTTGCTAGCTATTAGAAAATAAGCTTAGTTTTATGGTAGTTCTTTGAATGCTCCCATCAAAGTTCCATCAATAGGAATGTGTGGTCAGCCTTCTTTTGATTAAATCAGTAGACATAATGTAGTAACACTTACATGTCCTCAGACAGTTTAAGTACTTTAACAACACAAAAAAATGGCCGATTTTAGTCACTTGCGAGGTCTTCTAACTATATACCAGAGAATTGCATGTGTACTTGGCTTGAACCACCTTATAAAATAGAACTTCATCTGCTTATTACTTATGTATTATAATCTATATTAGTGAATTAGAGATGTGTACCAGGTAATCAAATATGTATACACTGAGATAGAAACACCCTTCATATTTTTTTCTGGAATTTATCTATATAAGAAAATAAAGTGAACCTGTTAAAAATATGAAAAAAATATTAGCCTGATGTTCATTCTTATTAAGAATTTGAGTAAAGCATTTGTTCTCCCTTAGTCTCAAATTCTTAAAAAAAAAAAAAAAAAGAAATCTTGGACTATATTCTGTCTGAGATATTCTGGTCAAATGATTATATGCCCAGGGATTTTAACCCTTGGTTGTGAATCAAAATCAACTGAGGGAATTTCGATCGAGCAGATTCAGGATGAAACTTTTGCATACATACCTTTAAGAAGTGCCACAAATGATTCTAATACCCAGCCAGGATATAGGATGGTGATTGTGTGCTATTTGATGCAAGGAACAAAACGGAAATCTCTAAGTCTACATATTGCTTATAATTTATCTGAATTTCACGTCTTGTGAAAAAAATGTCAGTGGGTATAGCATTGGTAAAATAGCGTTTTATCTCATTAAAAGAAAAGGTGCTCACAGTGTTATTGGTAGAAAAAATGATCAGAATGGATAGTGTATTAGGGTTCTCCAAAGAAACAGAACTAATAGATATTTGTGCATGTGTGTATGTGTACATATATGTATACATACACACAAACACTTATATATGACTTACATATGATGTTTTTTTTTTCCTTCCTGCGTATGTCGAATTTTAAGTTTCTCCAGATTTTGCTACCTTGGGTAATACCATTACTACTTTGTTTTTTAAAGCCTTTGAAAGTCTCTTGGGCCTATAAAAGGCACAGGGCTCTCAAAAAGTAGTACTCATGTTTTGATGTGCATAAGAATAATTGAAAGACCATGTAAAATGCATATTTTTGGCTTCATTCCTAGAAAATTCTGTCACAGTTTATATGGGGAGAGGGTGCCCATAAAATCTGCATTTTAAAGGAGTACCAGTTTCTCTCTAGTTTGCTCAGTAGTTATCCTATATTCATCCATGATAATGGAATATTTACTTTAAAAAAAACTAAACCTTTGGGGTGCCTCTGTGGCTTAGTTAATTAACTGGCTGACTCTTGATTTCAGCTCAGGTCATGATCTCAAGGTTGTAAGATTGAGCCTTGCATCGGGGTCTATGCTGAGCATGGAGCCTGCTTAAGATTTTTCTCTCTCTCCCTCTGCCCCTCTGCCTTGCCCCCCACTAGCATACTTGCTCACACTCTCTTTCTCTCAAAAAAACCAAACCACCCCCCCCCCCCGCAAAAAAACGAAACCTTTTATTTTGGAGTATTAGGTTTATAAAACACTTGCAGTGATTGTGTGGAGAGTTCCATGTATTCTCTTCACCCAACTTTACCTAATGTTAATATTTTATTGTAACACATACTGTAAAACTTAAAAAAAAAATTGGTAATTGCTGGGCTGTCTGAGTGGCTCAGTTGGTTAAGTGTCCTACTCTTGGTTTTGGCTCAGGTCATGATCTGACAGTTGTGAGATCTAGCCCCATATCAGGGTTGTGAGACCAAGTTCTGTGTTGGGTTTTTGCTCAACATGGAGTCTGCTTGAGATTATTTCCCCCTCTCTCTCCCTTCCCCTCTGCTCCTCCCCCTACACACTCTCTCTCCCTCTAAAATAAATAAATTAAATCTTTTAAAAATAGTGTATTGCTTTTAGCTTCACTCAAGAAGCTGAAATTCAGATTGGTAGGTTTTTTTTTTTTTTTTTAACAATACCATACTTTTTCTGTTCCAGAATCCAATCTAGTATATCACATTGAATTAACTTGTCATTATTTGTCTTCAGTGGTCTTTGACAGGTTCTTAACCTTTCCATGTTTCCCTATGACCTTTCAGAAGAATAATTTTGAGAATTATTGGGCCAAGTATTTTGTAGAGTGATCCTAAATTTGGGTTTTTCAGGTGTTTTTGTCATTAGAGACCAGGATTCTGAGTTTTGGGGAAGAATACCATAAAAGTGAAACATGTTTCTCATCACATTGTTTTGAGGGGGTACATGATACTAGCATGAATAATAACTGGTGATGTTAACCTTGATTACTTAGTTAAGGTGAAGTCTGCCAAATTTCTTCCCTGTAAAGTAAGGCTAGTATTTTCCCTTATTTTTTTTAAAGATTTTATTTATTTATTTGACACAGAGAGTGAGAGCAGCAAGCAGAGGGAGAGGGAGAAGCAGGCTTCCCACTGAGTTGGGACCCCAGTGTAGGGCCTTAATCCCAGGACCCTGGGATCATGACCTGAGCTGAAGGCAGACACTTAACCATCTGAGCCACTCAGGCACCCCAGTATTATTCCTTTTTCATACTCTGTCTTTTTGATTTATGTCCATACTATGAGGAGGGTGTTTAAAACCCACATCCTAAAGGGAGAAGTATCTACATATATTATGTTAAATTCTTTGTAAGAAAGATTAGTACCTTCTTCCCCATTTATTTATGTATTCATTTATGTATATCAATTTGGACTCATGGACATTTCTTGTATATTGTGTAATAATTTTAAAGTTTAGTTAATTATATTGTTCAAATTGTTATAATGTAGGCCATCTGGTTATCCTTTAGTCTGGCTTCTGTGTTCTTTGACCTGCTTCTATTCTTTTGCTTTTTGAGCACTTCTTGTTTTTTTGCATTACATAATGGCTCAGGTTCATCTTATATTTTCATTGCCCCGGTCTTAGAATTAGTCAATTCTCCAAGGATGTCTTAGATTTTTTTGTTGTTGTTATTTTGGAGAATGCTATTTAGAAACCAATATCTGGATGCTGCTGGATGTGCTTGTTGCTCCTTGGGTGTCATTATTTCTAGTCTCTAGGCAGTTCGAGCTAAGAAATATATGCATGTATACTAACTGATACATACACACGTCTCCTTAATCATTTCTTTAGGTATCTCTCTATATACATACTAAGCATGAGTTTATACTGATGTCCATGACTCTAATCCAATATCATACAGTTCATTCTAGCCTTCTCTCCTTGCTTATTTGTAACTTCTTTTACTAATAGTGACTCACTTCATTTACCATTTATTTTTTTATTTGTTCAAGCTTGTTTGAATGTAGTTTCATATTTTTTCTAAAGATTTTATTTATTTTTCAGAGAGAGCATATAAGCAGGGGGAACAGCAGGCAGAGGGAGAAGCAGGCTCTCTGCTGAGTAAGGAGCCCGACACAGGACTCGGTCCCAGGACCCTGGGATCATGACCTGAAGTAAAGGCAGATGTTTCATCAACTGAGACACATAGGCATCCCTGTAATTTCATATTTTTAAACCATACCCTGGTGAGAAACAAATTTACCAACTAAGATTGTGTTTATGTGCAGTTATTTTTGCATTTAGTCTTACATTTACCAATCAGAACATCATTTTCTAAGGTCACTTACGTCAGCTCCTTTTTCTCTATCCTCTTCAGTGCAGTTATATCATGTATAGATAATACAATTAGATTTCTTTGTCACAGGCTACATTCCATTCTGGGATACTATGATGTTTTTTTAATTGCATACAATAAACTTTACCCTGTGATAAACTGTTCTGTAGGTTTTGACAAATGCATAGAATCATGTATTTTCCACCTAGTAATATAAAGAACAGTTGCATCACCCAAAAAATTTCCTCGAGTCCCCTTTGTAGTCAGTCAGTTCCTCCTAACCCCTGACAAGTACTGATTTGTTTTCCATCCCTATAATTTGCTTTTTTCCAGAATATTAAATAAACAGAATAATACAATATGTAGGCTTTTGGAGCTGGTATCTTTGACTTAGCAATATTTAAGATCTATCTGGTGTGAATCAGTTGTTTCTTTTTATCACTGATTAGTATCCTTTGTTTCCAAATCCAAATCTGATTATCAATTCATTTATTGAAGGACAAATTGATTATTTCCAGTTTGAGACAATTATGAATAAAGCTGCTATAAACATTTATGTATAGGTTTTTGTGTGAACATAGATTTTCAATTAACTGAGAAGTATGAATATTAGGTCCTATAGCAGGATCTTTTTGCTCTGTAAGAAACTGCCAAACTGTTTTCCAGGTAGTTGTATTATTTTACATTCCCACTAGCAATGAATGTGAGCTCCTATTGCATTAAATCTTCATTATCATTTGGGATTGTCAGTTTTTAGATTTTAGCTACTCTAATAGGTGTGTAGTGATAGCTCATAGCGGCATTATTTGTATTGCCCTAATGACAAATGATGAACGTCTTTTCATACACTTACTTGCCATCGGTGTATCTTCTTTGATGAATACATATATGCACTAGATTGTTTTATTATGTTGACTTTTGAAGAGTAGCTTATATATCCTGGATATGAGTTCTTTTTACATTATATTCTTGAAAAGTGGAAAAAGATGAAGTAGCCATAAGGTACAAAAATTGGTTTTTAATGAACAGTCATATGAAAATTTTTTAAGATACCCAATTGAACTTTAGTTATTTTTAAAATTTTAACCTATTTTTAAGTTTTTATTTAAATTCCAGTTAGTTAACATAGGGTATAATTTTAGTTTCAAGTATACAATATACTGATTCAAAACTTCCATACAACACTGCACTTCTTAATCCTGGTCACCTATTTAACTCATCTCCCTCCCCCCAACCTTCCCCCTGGTAACCATCAGTTTGTTCTCTATAGTTGAGTCTCTTTTTGTGGTTTACCTCTCTCTGTATTTTCCCCTCTGCTTGTTTGTTTCTTAAATTCTATGTATGAGTGAAATCATAAGGTATTAGTCTTTCTCTGGCTGACATATTTCACTTATCATAATGCCAAGTATATATATATATATATATACATACACATATATATACACACACATATATATATATATATATATGTGTGTACATACATATATATGTATGAAATCTTTATCCATTCATCAGTCAAAGGACACTTGGGCTATTTTCATGGTCTGGCTATTGTAGATAATGCTGCTATAAACATTGGGTGCGTGTATCTTTTTGAAATGGTATTTTTGTGGGTTTTATTGGGTAAATGCCTAGTAATGCAAATACCTAGTACCCTAGTAGATGACAGGGTAGATCTATTTTTAAATTTTTGTGGAACCTCCATACTGTTTTCCACAGTGGCTGCCACAGTTTGCGTTCTCATCAACAATGCAAAAGGGTTCCCTCTTCTCCACATCCTTACCAACACCTGTTGTTTCTTGTGTTGTTGATTTTGGCCATTCTGACTTGTGGGAGGTAATACATCCTTGAAATTTTGATTTCTATGTCTCCAATGATCAGTGATGTTGAGCATCTTTTTGTATGTCTGTTTGCCATCTGCATGTCTTCTTCGGAAAAATGACTATTCAGGTCTTCTGCCCATTTTTTAAATGGATTATTCATTTTTGGGGTATCAAGTTTTATAAGTTATTCATATATTTTGGATACTAACCCCTTTCACAGGTCATTTGCAAATATCTTCTCCCATTCCCTAGGTTACCTTTTCGTTTTGTTGATTGTTTCCTTTGCTGTGCAGAAGCTTTTTATCTTGATGAAGTCCCAATTTGTTTCCCTTGCCTCAGGAGACTTATGTAGAAGTCGCTATGACCAATGTCAAAGAAGTTACTGCCTGTTTTCTCCACCAGGATATTTATAGTTTCATGCCTCAGATTTAGGTCTTTAATCAATTTTGAATTTGTTTTTTCGGGTGATGTAAGAAAATGGTCCAGTTTCATTCTTCTTCATGTTGCTCTCCAGTTTTCCAACACCATTTGTTGAAGAGACTGCCTTTTTCCCATTGGATATTCTTTCTGGCTTTGTTGAAGATTAGCTGACTTCCGTTGTGGGTTCATTGGTGGGTTTTCTGTTATGCTCCATGTATTTATGTGTCTGTTTTTATTTCAGTACCATAGTGTGCTGATCACTACGTAGCTTTGTAACATAACTTGAGGTCCAGAATTGTGACACTTCCTGCTCAGCTTTTCTTTTTCAAGGGTTCTTTGGCTACTCAGGGTCTTTGTGGTTTCATACAAATTTTAAGATTGTTTTTTCTAGTTCTGTGAAAAATGCTGGTGGTATTTTGATAGGGATTGCATTAAATTTGTAAATTGCTTTGCATTATATGGACATTTTAACAATATTTGTTCTTCCAATCCATCAACACAGAATGTCTTTCCATTTCTTTGTGTCATCTTCAATTTCTTTCATCAGTGTTTGACAGCTTTCACCATACACAGGTCTCTCACCTCTTTGGTTGGGTTTCTTCTAGGTATCTTATTAATTTTTGTACATTTTTAAATGGGATTGCTTCCTTGAATTCTCGATTGCTTCATTATTGGTGTATAGAAATGCAATAGATTTCTGTATTTGATTTTGTATCCTGAATTCATATTGACTTTACTGAACTCATGTATCAGTTCTAATAGTTTTTTGGTGGAGTCTTTTTGGGTTTTCTATATTAGAGTATTATGTCATCTGCAAATAGTGAAGGTTTGTCTCCTTGTTGATTTTGATTCCTTTTTTTTTTTTTTTTTTTTATTTCGCTATCTGATTGTTGAGGCTGGGACTTGCAGTATTATGTTAAAAAAACAGTGATGAGAGTAGACATCCCTATCTTGCTACTGACCTTAGAGGAAAAGCTCTCAGTTTTTCCCCAATGAGGATAATATTACCTCTAGAATTTTCATAGATGGCTTTATTATGTTGAAGTATGTTCTCTCTAAATCTTCTTTGTTGAGGGTTTTTGTAATGAATGGATGTTGTACTTTGTCAAGTGCTTTGTCTGCATCTATTGAGACAATCATGTGGTTTTCATCCTTCCTTTTATAAATGTAGTATATATCATATTGATTGATTTGTAAATATTGAGCCACCCTTGCAACCGAGGGATAAATCCCACCTGATCATGGTGAATGACTTTATTAATGAATTGTTGGCTTCGGTTTGCTGGTATTTTATTGAGAATTTTTCCGTCCATGTTCATCAGGGATATTGGCCAGTAGTTGTCTTTTAATGGAGATCTTCTCTGGTTTTGGTATCAGGGTGATGATGGCCTCATAGGATGAGTTTGGAAATTTTCCTTCCTTTTATTTATTTATTTATTTTTTTTTTTGGAATAGTTTGAGAAGAACAGGTATTAACTCTTCTTTAAATGTTTGGTAGAATTTTCCTGGGAAGCTATCTGCCCCTGGACTTTTGTTTCTTGCAAGTTTTTTAATAACTAATTCAAATTTCTTACAGATTATCGAGCTTTCTATTTTGTCCTCTTTCAGTTTTGCTAGTTTAAATATTTCTAGGAATTTATCTGTTCCAGGTTGTCCAATTTGTTGGTATATTATTTTTCATAATATTCTCTTGTAATTGTTTGCATTTCTGTGGTGTTGGTTGCTATTCCTCCTTTCTTATTTGTGA
The DNA here is from genome assembly GCF_030435805.1 of Mustela lutreola. Lineage (NCBI taxonomy): Eukaryota > Metazoa > Chordata > Mammalia > Carnivora > Mustelidae > Mustela > Mustela lutreola. The sequence goes on along the minus strand of NC_081308.1, from coordinate 30,123,415 downwards.
CTTTGTTCATTTGGATCATTTCTCTTTTCTTTTTGACAAGTCTGGCTAAGGGCTTGTCAATTTTATTAATCCTTTCAAAGAACCAGTTCCTTCTTCCGTTGATCTGTTCTATTTTTTAGTTTTTATATCATTTACTTCTGCTCTGACCTTTATTATTTCCTTCCTTCTGCTAGCTTTAGGCTTCTTTTTTGGTCCTTTTTCTAGTTCCTGTAGGTATAATGGTAGGTTGTTTATTTGAGATTTTTCTTCTTGAGGTATTCCTGTATTTGTATATACTTCCCTCTTTGGACCACTTTTGGTACATCCCGAAGGTTTTGGACTGGTGTGTTTCCTTTTTCCCTCTGAGTAGGGAGCCGAACCAAGGGCTCAATCTCAGGTCTCAGGATCATGACCTGAGCCAAAAGCATACACTTAACTGACTGAGCCATTTAAATGCCCCTGGACTGTTGTGTTTTTATTTTCATTTGTTTCCATGTATTTTTAAAGTTTCTTCTTTGATTTCCCAGTTGACTCATACATTGTTTAGTAGCATGTTGTTTAACCTGCATGTTTTTGTGTTCTTTCCAAATTTTTTCTTGTGGTTGACTTTTGGTATCATAGTGTTGTGGTCAAAAAAGAGGCATGGTATGATTTTAATTTTTTTGTGTTTGTTGAGGCCTGATGTGACCTAATATGTGATCTATTCTGGAGAATGCCCATGTGCATTTGACAAGGCTATGTGTTCTACTTGGTTTAGGATGGAGTGTCCTAAATGTATGTGTTAGGTCCTTCTGGTCCAGTGTGTCATTCAAAGCCACTGTTTCCTTGTTGATTTTCTGTTCAGATGATCTCTAAGTGGGGTGATAAATGTAAGTGGGGTGTTAAAGTCCCTTATTATTTTTGTATTATTGTAAATGAGTTCCTTTATGTTTTTTACTCATAGTGTTATATATTTCTGTGTTTTCCTGTTGGGTTCATAAATATTTACAATTGTTAGATCTTTCTTTTGGATTGTCCCCTTTATTATGATAAAGTACCTGTCTTTATCTCTTGTTATAGTCTTTGTTTTAAGTCTAGTTTGTCCAATATACATATTACTACTCTAGCTTTCTTTTGACATCCATTTGTTTGATAAATGTTTCTCCATCCCCTTACTTTCAATCTGTATGTGTGTTTAGGTCTAAAATGAGTCTCTTATAGGCAGCATGCAGATAGGTCTTGTTTTTTATTCATTCTGACACCCTACATTGATTGGAGTGTTAAGTCCATTTACATTCAAAGTAATTATTGATAGATATATATTTCTTGCCATTTTATTACTTGCTGGTGTTTCTGGAGATGTTCTCTTATTCTTTCTTATCTTTGTCACTTTTAGTCTCTCCTTCGCACTCAAAGAGTCCCCTTTCATATTTCTTGTAGGACTGGTTTATTGGTCACGAACTCCTTTCATTTTTGTTTGTCTGAGAAAGTCTGTCTCAAATTATACTCTGAATGACAGTCTTGCTGAATACAGTATTGTTGGCTGCAGATTTTTCCCATTCAGCACTATGAGTTATATCGTGCCACTTTCTTCTGGCTTGCTGAGTTTCTTTTGAGAAATCTCCAGCTAGCCTTATGGTCTTCCCTTGTAAATTAAGGAATTCTTTTGTCTTGTTGCTTCTAAGACTTTTTCTTCATGACTATATTTTGCACATTTAATTATAATATGTATTAGTGTTGGCCTGCTTTTGTTGACTTTGATGGGAGTTCTGTGTGCTACCCAGAACTGGATGTGTGTTTCCTTCCCTTGAGTAGGAAAGTTTCTAGCTATTATTTCCTCAAAAAACGTTTCTGCCCCCTTTTCTCTCTCTTCCTATTCTGTGACTCCTGGAATCTGAATGTTATTACATTTGATGGAGTCACTGAGTTCCCTAAGACTGTTCTCATGTTGCATAATGCTTCTTTTTCTCTTTTGTTCAGCTTCATTATTTTCCATTATTTTGTCTTCTAGGTCACTGATTTATTCCTCTGCTTCTTCCAGCCTGGTGTTCATTGCATCAAACCTGTTTTCAATCTCATTTATTGCATTCTTCATTTCTTGTCGATTCTCTTCTAACTCTTTCATCTCTGTGGTAAGGGTCTCCCTGAAGTCTTCTATTCTTTTCTCAAGCCTGGTGGGTAGTCTTAAGATTGTTGGTTTAAATTCTCCATCAGACATGTTACTTATATCTGTTTTGCTTTGATCTCTGGCTGTGGCCTTATCTTGTTCTTTCATTTGTGTTAAATTAATGTGTCTTTATGTTTTGTCTAAGTTTCTGATTTCTTCTCTGTGTTAGAAAAGCCAGTTATGTCTCCTGCTCCTGAAAGTAATGGCTTTATAAAGAGTTCATGTATTGTCCAGGGCCTGCTACATCAGGGAGTGTCTGCCATGTGCATTGTGTACATTCTGCTCTTGTGTTTTTGCTGCTCTGTCCTTTAGGGCAGTTGTCTTCATAGACTCTCCTTGCCTTCAGTGGGCAGTGTTTGATCCTTAGCATGAGTGTGGTGAGTTTTAACTAGTTGTGCTCTGGTGTGCTTGTGAAATGAAACCTAGTACTAGTTTCATGAGAACTGAGGCTCTACAGAACACTCTGATTGGGAGGCATGGTGTGATCAGGGAGTTGTGACTGTCTTCTGAGGGAGAGACCTACTGTGTTGGGACTGAGGCGAACTTGGTTGAGAGAGGTAGTCCCAGGAGAGCGCAGAGGGGTGGTGCTTGGTTTAAGTGAGTTAGGCAGCCTTTGTGAAGTACTGCACTGCCTCCCTCCTGTGGCTTTGTGTTTGTGCTTAGGGGTGGGTTGGGGGGAATGGCACTGGTCAACATAGAAAAAGGTGTCTCCATGAATGCTGCCTTTTAGGGAGCCCTCTGAGAAGAGTAAATCTTCCCTGTGAGCATCAGGTACTCTTCAGAAAACCGTTTCCATGCCGTTTGCCCCTGGGTTTTCTGCCTACCTTCTCCCAAGGAGCAGTGCAGTGCCCACAGGCTGTATCCCAGCTAAGCCCACTGACCTTCAAAACTCCAGGCTCTAAGCCCCAGTGGTTGCAAATCACAGAATTCAGCGCCTCTCATTTTTGAAGGCAGTGGCTTTGGGGAATTGTTCTCTTTGGGCATTCCCCGTGCACTATTCTCTGCAATTCTCACTTGCCCTTCTCTGTGATCACAGCTCCCTCCCCTCTTATACACCGTAATACCTTTCTCCCCTAAACCACATCTATGTACTTCCTACTTTCTTTGAGGTGGCTTCTTCTCTTCATTTACCTGTGGAGTTCTGTCAGTCTTCAGGTTGATTTCTGGGGTATTTAGGATGATTTGATAGTTATCTAGTTGTGTTGTTTGATCGAGAAGAGAGGAGGTCTCCTTCTCTCTGCAGCTATTTTCCCTCTCTCCAACTTTATTATATTTTAGATAAATACTCCTATTAGTTAGTAGTTAGAGTATTGTTATAGGAAATGATTGAAGCATTACCTCTTGAATTTAACACAAGGTATATAGAATTTCTCCAAATAAGAGGGTTAGATTATATCTATTTCAAAATCTGCCTTACCAATTTAACATTATGAGATCTACTAAATATACTGAGACTTTAAAGAACATTCTTAAAATTAGTAAATGAAAGTATTTATAAGATATAATTAGATCTCTAAGGTTTTTCTTCCCCTTTGTGCTTCAACTACAGCTTAGTTCTGATTATAATTATACTATCTAAAATAACAACACTATACTGAATGTTTATTTTGTGCCTGACACTATGCAAAATCATGTTATGTAGATTATCTTGATTTATACGTAATCCATTTGTTTGATTTCATGAAAACCTTAAAATTAATAAATATTGCATCTAGTTTACAGAGGAGGAGTCAGAGGCAAAAGAAGCAGTTATCATGCCTTGTTTACAATGAAGACTAAGGCATACTTGCTAGTAATGCTAGAAAACATCACTCATCTATATCTAACAAGGGAAATGATAAACATTCCCTTGACAAGATAAAGATATTCAAAACAATTTGTTCTGTCATGAAAAATATGGGAAAAGAATAATTCAGAATGAATTTGTCTATATTTAAAATCTTTAAAAAATCTTTTTTTAAATGAAATGAAAAATTCCTTTTTTATAGGCATTATTTTAAGTGCCATAAAAGAGATAAAAATTTAACCGATATCATTCATGGAAAAATTAAGGTCTGCAATTGAATCAATGTAAGGGCCTATTTAGCCAGAGTGATTCCATCTGCTTAAACAGTGATTTTGTTGTTTATGCAGTAATACTTAAACTGACCCTGCCCCCCGCCCCCAGGGGAACTTACTTAAAAGCAAGTCTGGGAAACCAGTAGAATATGGTCGACCAGTCCCTGATAACAGAGCCCAAATACAAGGGTGGGTCAGGTCAGATGGAGATAACAGCCGGAATGCAGGGATGAGTCGGGCCAGGTGGAGACATGCAATCAGTGGGGCGTGCACACTGTCTCCCTAGCTACCAAGGAGTGTGGGCCCCGCCTTTTGGGTGCCAATTCTGACCAAGGTGATAGGCTAATTCAGATAGCTACTCTGGGGTGAATTGTAATTCAGTTGGCCACCCGTGTGTGACCTAGCATGACTGTGTAGCTTTGCCTGTGTGTTACAATGTCAGTGGCCACCTGTGTGTAGCCAGGCCCAACCACATAGCCTTTGCTCTATAAAAGTTAGTCTGTAAGGCAGGGAAGGGTCACCCTCTCTGTAAGAGGCGGCCCCGAATGGCCGGTTTGATTCTTGATGCTTGGCGTGAAATAAAACTTTGCTTGACCTTTGCTTTGTATCAGTCTCACTCCTTTGATTATGGACCTGACATCTATAGAGTGAAAAATATAACTCTGTGACATTAATTGCCTACTACTTAAAAAAAGTCTTAATTGTCAGGGTCTAATTTCTATTTATTTATTTATTTATTTGGAACTTTCTTTTCTTCTTAGAGATCATATTTTACTAGTAGTGTTTAAAATTCTTTGAAATCGTTCCTTCCTTTAAAAAGTAATTTTGTTAAAACCCTTCTTAGAGAATTCTTCGAATATGATTGCGTGATGGGAAAACTTTCTTAGCATTTGCTTATTTGTCTTATTTCATAGAATTGATCATCTGAGTGGGTATGAATATTTGGGGACAAAATAGATTTTATCAAGCATTATTTTATTAACATATAGTATCCAGCATTTCTGGTAAAGGATTTGATGTACATCTGATTCTTATTCCTTAATAGGTAAGTTGATCTCTGTTCTGAAATCTTTTGGAAAGGCTTATTTTTGAGTTTCTGAAATTTCACCTGTATATATTTCAGTATGTATTATTTTTTTATCTTTTAAGTTCAGTATTTTTTTCCGTAGACATATTTTATTCTGTAAACTCAGATCTTTCTTCAACTCAGGGATATTTGTTAATGTGTCTTTGATGATTGGTTATGTTCTTTGATTTTAGGACATTTGTTAGTATTGTGTTGGACTTAATCACCACATTTCTATCTCTCATATAATCACTTCACCTTTTGCTCAATATTTTAAAATATTTCCTATATTTTATTTCCTTTTTGCCTGATCCATTGCATTATTTAGTTCATATACTGAAGATTTATATTCCAGAAACAATATTTTAATTTTTTATGTATAGCATATATTAATTCCAAAATTATAAAGTTATATTACTTGCTCAAACTAAATTGTAAATACAGATAAAACTCTCTAATGTGATCTTTGTCTCAAGGATGTTTCACTTGATCTCTGAAAATTTAGTATATATTGCTTGAAAAAAAATGTTCTGAGGTCAAATGAGCTTAGGAAACCCGTTTGACAAATGTCAAACTTATTTCTTGAATCCGTTATTTTGTTTTATTTTATTTTACAGCTTTTATTTATTAGTCAGAGTGAGAGAAAGAGAAAGAGGAGAGCAGAAGCAGGGAGAGTGGGAGGCAGAGGGAGAAGCAGGCTCCCAGGAAGCCTGATGCACGTTTGATCTCAGGACACTGGGATCATAACCTGAGCTGAAAGCAGAGGCTTAACCAACTGAGTTACCGAGCCAATCCCAAATCCATTATTTTAAATAGCATTTAATAAACTCATGAGCATTAGAAACTCTAAGAAGCTGTCTTATACAGAGAATTTTTCAGATTTATTTTACTTAAAATATTTATAAATCAAGAAACAAATTAAAGCACAGGGCAGTCTAAGAAATGGAAAAATACCATTTAGAATAGGTGGCATTGGAAATATACTTTTTACAGTGAGATTTTTAAAAATTAATGTATGTTGCTAGAAATTTCTTATATTTTTGTATTAAATATGTACATTAAGAGCTATTCCTGAGTATGAGAGTAAGGGAATATCATTTATTCCTCCAGTCCCCATTCCATTTCGTTCTGCAGGATTTCAGAATTAACTTTTTATACTTTTGCTCTGATGAGAGTTTGGAAGTTTGGTTGTATTTTTCTAGATGATGTAATGATATAAATGAGGGTATTCCAAGGACTACTGAAAGGCTTTATTAAGTTTATTTCAGCTTTCCTCCTTAACACTTCCAAGAGAGCAGTATTCAGTTAAGATCTATCTTTATGGAGAGTAGCTGTTGACAGGGTATAAATGAAGCACTGTGTAAGATTTTTCTTATATAAAATTTATGATAATCAGATCAACACTGGGCCTTAGAAATAGCTTTGTGAAAGAAGAACTAGTCAACATACATATTGATTGACTGCCTTTGTAGTAAGTTGAATTATGTGGGATGCTGTTTGTTTTGTAGTGATACTCTAGAAAAATGGCATTAATTTATAGTGGTGACTTTTCTTCCCCCAAAAGAGTGGGCAGAATATTTTCAAAAATATTAGAGATACTTCAACATAGTCAATTTTGGGGTTGCAACCATATTTTATTTTAATTGATTTAACTCATATGGTTAAGTGTTTGCAAACCCCTTTGGATATAAATCTTTGGTACATTATAGTGCATTATTGAATACTGTTCATTAGATAATAGAATTTTATGAATTTTATTAATTTTTTTCCTTTTCTTACCAGGAGTAAATAAGGTGATCATTCTAAATAATAAATTTTGTAAAGTATTGGTAAGATGGCTTTGCTGAAAAAAAAGGCAAGCAAAAATAAATGAAAAGCTTGTTGCTATCTTCTGCCACCATCATTTTGTGGAACACAAGTTTCATATTCACATTAAAAAGACATATTGCTCATGTTGATCATTAACCAGGAAAATGAGCCATAGGGGATACATTATGCTAAAGAACAGTTAAATGAAACATATTCCCAAGACATTTGCTTCTGGAAAACAGCCTATAACTAAAATCTTTTAAACAGCATTTCATCTTTTTATAAACTGCTGCACTGAAAAAGTAGAAGGCAATACCCAAATTTGAGATGTAACTATGCCTCCACATTGTGTGACCTTATATATCTGTAAATTGAAGTCCTCCTTTTACACTAATTTTAGTTTTAATAGTATTTTGACAATTGGCAAAAAAGTTATAAATAATAGCATTATGATGTAATAGCAGACTTGGGAATTGAGATAATTCCATGATCTATATTCTCAGTGTACTGCTACTTCATTTAAAATACATAGATGCACAATGAATGCAATAATCATTCTTTATTCCCTTCTTAGGAGATGATGAAAGATGGAATTTTTTTGTCAAATTAGCCCTCAGTTGAAAGCCTGACTCCACACTTTCCAAGCTGTGTGAACTTTTGTATAGTGAGTTACTCATCAGAAAAATAGGACTAATAACACCAGATAATAGAAGTATTAAATTAAGTGATATATTTTAAATGACACCAATCATACACTTAGGTTATTGGTTTCAATCGATATGTGATAATAGTTATTCAAAAGGCTGACTTTGAGGAAGTAGTCTATTTATTATGTAAAAACTCAAGTTCATCATTTCACTTTAGCTTTTTCTATTTTTTTAAAGATTTATTTATTTATTTTAAAGAGAGCAAGAGAGAGCACACGTGCATGAGCTGTGGTGGGGGGAGGAGGGAGAGAGAGTAAGAGAGAGAGAATGGAAGCAGACTCCCTGCTGAGCATGGAGGCTGACTTGGAGCCCAGGACTCTGAGATCATGACTTGAGCTGAAACCAGGAGTTGGATGCTTAACTGACTAAGCCATCCAGGTACCCTCACTTTAGATTTTTCTAAATTTGCACGGCTAGTATAGTAGCTTTTTCTCTTCCCTTTCACATTATCTATTTTTTTTCTTTTCTTGGTAGTCACTGAAATATCATTTATATTTTTTCTGGTAGCAATATTAGTAGGTAGTACATTTACAACATATGAATAGCTTTTGGAATTAATAAATACCAAAAATTACTATAAAACAGGAAGTAGACTTCAAAAGTGAACTTAAAAAGGCTTTAGGTATTTCTTATGTTATTGTCCTGAATTGCTATATATTTTTAAGAGTATCTATCTTGTCTAACAACAGCAAAAAAAGGAACCTTAGAATTTGTCTATTTCCATAACAGATTTTTTTTCTTCTGCAGGTTTAATAATAATTGTCTAAGAAGTAGTAGATCTTGTAAAGTTATTGTAGTTCACTGACTACAGATACAGTAAATACTGGTACTGATATTCTGTATTGTATTATGAAAGTTTTCATAGCTTATAGTGCTGAATTTGCTTTTTTTTTTTAAAGAAAGTGAAGGAAAGATTGCAAATATGCCACATATAGTAGATTTTAGTGATTTTTACTTTTTAATTAAAATATTTTGGGGCTTTATTGAGATACAGTGACATACAGTGTTATGTAAGTTTAGCATGTACAATATGATTTGATACTCATTATATTGTGGGATGATTATCACAATAAGATTAGTTAATACATCCATTACCTTCCATAATTACAATTTTTTTCTCTGTGGTGAGAACATTTAAGATCTACTCACTTAGCAACTTTCAAATATATAATACAGAATTATTAACTATAGACACCATGCTATGCATTAGATACTTAGAACTTGTTTATCTTACAACCCTTTGACCGGCTTCTCCCCATTTCCACAACTTCCCAGCTGCTGGCAACTACCATTCTACTCTCTTGTTTCTTGGGTTTGGTATTTTTCAATACCACATACAACTGAAATTCTCCAGTATTTGTCTTTCTCTGTCTTCTCACTTATTTCATTTATCTTAATTCCTTTCAAGGTCTGTCCATATTGTTGCAAATGGCAGAGTTTCTTCTTTTTTTATAGCCAAATAATGTTCCTATCTCTCTATCATGTACATACATCATATATGATGTACATGATATACATATGATGCATACATGTCAGATATATACATATCTCATATTTTTAAAATTTTATTTATCCATTCATCCATCAAGGGACAGTTAGATTGTTTCCATATCTTTTCTAAATGGTTTTAAAATGTTATTGGCTTCTCCCTGGATGCAAGGAAGAATGTGGTAGACGAGGTATGATTACTGTAATTAGAAACACATGTCGTATTCAACTGCTCACATGACAAAAGACTAGAGATAAAGGAATCAGAATGCCTTTTTCTAAACCAATACTCCATTTGCGAGCTAGAGCCCACAATATGAATTTAGGAACCAGTAAATCTACTAATTTTTTTTCCTCTGATGTCGAGGAAGTTGCTCTGCTACCTTCCCAACCTTATCCCATTTCACCAGATGCCTATGATAATATTGTGACCTTCTTTATCAAATTTGTTAATAATATAAGAATTGGTCCTCTCTCCAACTGTTTTTTAAGAAGTGAACACTATCACTGCTGCTTTTGATGTAGGCAGTATGTCATCATAAGGAACTCTTCAACTGCTACAAATATATGGGGACCAGCTACTGAAAACTACTAGAAATCCAACTATTTAGTTGTATTAAATGATCTAACCCTTTATTTTCTCTGCCTAAGAATGTATTTTAAGGTTGAAAGAAGTCAGGTTCAGCTGTGCTTCTCTGATGCTACAGAGTGGATGTGTTTTCACATACATTTAGCTCAGAATTATCCTGAATGGGGGTGATTTTTAGCTCTTTATTTTTATGACATTCCATAATCGCTCAACATTGTATATATAATTTGTGATATTAACAATATGTTCTTATTTTCCTTCATACTCACCTCTGTCAGGAAGAATTTGTAAAAGAAAAAGTTAGTGGTCAGTTTTTAAATTACAGTGGCACAAGATCATGATTAAGTTTTTAAATTATCTGGCCAATGCTTGAAAAAACATTTTTGAGTATTAGCAAGGGACATATTTCTGATATCATTTATCTTCTGATGTTCATTAAGGCACACTTCACACAGCTGTTATTGAGCTCAAAACTTACATTACATAGAAAAGTAGTGTATTTCTGTGTGGTGCTTGGGAATAATTTCATTTCTCAAAATCTTCTATAAAGTCTAGTCATATTTAATGACTGAATGGGAGGAAAGGCATGTTAGTAGAATATTCTAATTTGCTTCTGTGATCCTTTGGTCATGTATGTTGGGTCTAAACACTAGAGTTAGAGAAATTAATCAAACTTGGTCTGATATTTCCTTAGTTTTCCTCTTTACGCTTTGGGAATTTAAAGCAAAGAGCTATTTCATATTTAGTACAACATCCCTCATTACCAAGTGATAAAAGGGAAAATTTACTTGACAATCAAGACTTTTATAAGCATTCACAACCACATTTAATTTTCAAAAATCCAAGTTAAATAGGTATTGTTATTCCAAGTTTGAGATAACATTCTGCAGAAAAACTTGCCACAGGATTAGAACATGGCAGTGCTGGAATATGAATTCATTTCTGCCTATCTCCAAAAGTTGTGCTCTCAATACTCCTTCATGCAAAGTCTCAGAAATGAAAAATAATTTCCTTTGTCTTTATCAAAGCTTATATTCCTAAGGCCAAACTCTCCCAAGGGTTTGTTATCCCTTATTGGACACTGTGGTACAACTGATTATTGTAATATTTGTATAACATACAATCAACTCCAGGGGAATGGCTGGCTTAAAGTTGAGGTTTACATAGGCATACATGTTATCAAAGGAAATTTTAACTACATGTTATGCTATGGTATAACATAAACTATTTTCCTAACCTAAGCAAATGCTTACTTAGAACAACTTTAATATGAACATAACCTGGTTAGCATTGTTTGATAATTATACCATGCTTGTTTTCACAAGGGTTTCTACAAATAGAAAAAATTTTTTTTTCAAAAAAAATAGAAAGAATAAGTTACAATAATTTTTCTTTTTTGCAGTTGATTCAAAAAGTTGTGTGCTGTGTGCTTGGGCAAAAAAGTAAATGGTAAAAGGATAAATATGAAATCATAAGTTTCCCGTTTTATAAAATATTAAGCAACAGGAGTGGCTGTTTTGTTATCTTTCAGTTCTTCCATATGCCGTCAATTTCTTCCTCATGACACAAATGTCCGTTGAAGAAATTATGCTATAGTTTTTTTTTTAAGGCATAGTTTTTATTATACACAATAAAGGTTCCTTATTTAGTCTAATGATAGATTGACAAGAGGACAATATCCTTAACCTCTGTTTAAATGATGAGATCAGGAGAACATGGCATGAGTATCACCAGCCATTCAGTCAAATTTCCATTTGGTTTGTGGCTTTATATCTTTTCCATAGTGGAATTTATCTCCGTTCCTCCCATATAAATGACAAAGCTCTAGTTGCTTTAACAGTCAAGATGCAAGAGCAAGGTACCAGTGGCACCAGAAAATGAAAGTATATCTTAATTTTTTTTATTAGAGGCCCCAGTGCATATGTTCTTACTCTACCTAAGTTTGCATCTTAGTTGGAGTCCAGTGTTTCAAGGTGATTGCTTCATTGTCCATGATATTGCTGCATGTCAGCAGGAAATAATACACATAATGAGAAAATTTTGACTGGAATCCCACACTTTGTATACCTTAAGTTATCTGGAGTTTTCTCAGTTATAAAATGAATATAATAATACTTTTGGATTTGTCTATGTTGTAAACCTTAAAAAGAGAAATAAAGATTATTAATGGGCTTTGAAAACTACAGTAGGCTATACTAACACAATTATATATCAGGCTCTCCTGATTTTCCTCTCCTAAAAACTGTACATTTGAGGTCAGGTTATTTTTTGAAGTCTCACTGGTGCTTAAAATCCAAAAATATCCAATACTGCTTCTGTTTATTTCTGTATGACAACTAATACCAATGCAGGTAATTATAGCAGTGGAAAAACCCACATAATTTCTCCGAAATATTTTGCTGAAAGTAGCCATCACCAATAAGCAACAGGAAGCTTTACTAGTGACTCTTATTTTGCAAATATACCTTTTCATTTTAATCAAATAAGATTAAGTGGAATTTAAAGCTATCATGCAGGATAAATATCATTAAAGCTACTTTTCTTGGCTTCTCTTTGCCTCGTACTCTTCTTCCTTCCTCTCTCCCCTCCTACTTTTCCATAGATATATGCTGATTGTTTTTCTGTGATGCTTGTGGTATTAAGCATTTATAAAAAGTACTCCCTTAATTGTCACCCAAATCTGAGTTTGATGATAGGGTTTCCATTTTATCGATGAGGGAACATGTTCTATGAAATGCAAGGTCACATAACCAAAATGTGGGAAAGTAGATTTTATGGACCTGAACAACGAATGTGTAAGTGTGAACACTGCTGCATGAAACCCAAGGCTTGAAGGGAGAGCCACAGAAACAGATAACATTAGGCCAGAGGGCATAATAATGGCTTCTTTGATGTCTGAATAAATAAGTAGAGGGATTTCCCAGATTTAGAAGCCATTAGTGACTCACTTCTCTAGCATACTAGAGTGAGTTCTTTAATAGAAAGTAATTAGGAAAGGAGAGTCCTTGCCTAAAATCATAAGGTATTAAAAAAAAAAAGCAATCATAAAATTGGACTTAAAGCGGGGAGTATTGAAATGGGATCACAGCTGCCTGAGTGAAGGCCTATCAATAGGGAAGGTCAGTAAACGTCTGAAAGGATGTATTGACTAAATTGGAATTCAGGAGCATGTTTGTTCTGTGTATGTGGGAGGTGTGTTTATGTGTATAAGTAAATTTAGATGAACCTAGAGAATTAACTAGCAAGTGAATTTGACTAGAATTATATTTTAGAAAAATAAACTTGAGAAGAGAGACTAGTTTGGAAACCATTGCAGAAGTAAGGTACAGTGGTGACATGGACCTAAGTTTATGCTGAGAAATTCTAGGCCTTTGCTTACAAAAATCCATAGAAAAGACCTACTTCTTCAGGCATGAGATGCTCAAGACAAAATTTATTTGAAATAGGAAATTTGCACATAAACAGATATTTTCCCCATCCTATTAGGTTGAAATATATACATATACTTCCATTTACAGATTAATTCCTTCCTTAATGGAAACAGAAGTACCCTCTAGATCTGCACTATGAATCTTTCTAGCTACAAATTTTCCTGTCCCAGACAGTTTTAGCTGTTATTTTGGAAATGTAAAGAAGTTGTTTGATTTCTTATTTTAGCTTGCTATTCATGAAATGAAAAGATTAATTTCATTTGAATAGATAGGCTAGGATTTTTTTTTTATAGGCTAGGATTTTGATGTTGCTGTGTAGTTTTGCTCACAGAGATCTACTGTGCACACTAGATTTGCCAGAGACTTAAAGATCCCTGCTGTTTTGCACCTGTGTTATATGATATGGAAATATTCTTTGGTGATGAATTTTTATGCATATTGTGAAATTTTAAAAAAACACATTTAATACAGAGATACGATAAAATGGTTTAATCAAGTTTTACCTATAATTCAGGTAGTTTGCAAACTGATTTTGGGGGCTTGATGGACTCTTAAAAGGGGAGATAATAATTTCATTGTTAAAGAGACCTAACATTATTTTGATTATAGATTTAAATTTTGGGAGGCACCTGGGTGGCTCAGTAGATTAAGTGTCTGTCTTCAGCTCAGGTCATGATCCCAGGGTACTGGGATTGAGCCCTATGTCAGGCTGCCTGCTCAGTGGGGAGCCTGCTTCTCTCTCTCTTTGCAGCTCCTCCTGCTTGTGCTTTCTCTCTCATTCTGTCAAATAATTAAAATCTTAAATATATATATTAAAAAATATTTCAATTTTTGGTTGAATTTGTCATAGTTATTTTGTTAGAGTTTTAATGTAAGTCTCCTTTTACTTAGCACAATTATTTTAAGGTTATTTCCATATTACAGGTGACATAATTAGACCATTTCTGTTTTTCAGAGTAGTTCTGCTTTTAATTATGACTTTATTTTTACAAATAATCAATATAATAATGTAATACAATGCTATAAAATATGAGAATATATGTGAATATTGATTTCATAGTTAATAAAATGTAAGATATTGATGAACTAAGCAGAAAGTCACTGAAGAATATTTATAAGCATTAGGTATTAAGCTGATGGATACTGTGGAATCAAAGGTGTAAAAACACAGTGACACACTCATCATGAATTCTGATTGCTATTAAAATGAAAGAGAGAAATTGCCAAATAAGTAGTAAAAAGAGAAATGTTCAACTATCTTCCTGTGCATCATCTTCATTTGAGTTGATTTTTATTACTTGGCGTATAGGAGTCTTAGAATCATATTTCTTCCCACCCCTTCCTGGTAAACAACTTCTCAAGGTAGCCTGGCATTCTATAGCCCTTGCTTAGAATGAAATCTTTAAAGGTAATTGTGCCATAAAGATCTTCAGGAATATTCTGTTCAGGATTAATTCCCTGTTCCAAAACTCCTCTCTTGAGCTTTAAGTAAGATCTTGGGGTCAATTAAATATTCATTATTTATTAGCTTTTTTCCACAACATGGGCTTCAGGTACCATGCTCTGTACCTCATCTTCATCCAGTTGGGTTTATCAGGTTACTGTGGTATCTGGAGTTTCCTTTCCCAGTTTTGTTCCTGTAAGGAGAATTTTATTTCCTTCATTTTATTTAGCCCCATTCTGTACTTAGCTCTGAAGGAACCTGGTTTACTTTCTTCATGCAGACCATGTCATCTGTTGGTTTGTACTCACAGTCAACATCAAACTATTTCATGATGAACTTTTCGTCAATGGCCAAGTATCCCAAAGTAGCAACCATTTGCAGAATTTATAAAATCCTCTGGGTATTTTTCTATGAAGAGGAAGATTTTTGAGCAAGCCTTTGTGCTTGGTCTCTTTTCCTTATGGGGTAATTCATCTGGATGTAACACAGGAGTGTTCTTGGGAAGTTCCAGGTTGACGTTGGCAGGACATTTCTTACAAAGTTTTTGGGGGACTTCATTCTTTTTTCACTGTTCTGACAATAGGCACATGCATCTTCCAGCTTCCTGTCAGGATTAAGTACTTCTAGCACATTTATAAGAGGTCTGGAGGTAGATTGTTCTCTAGACTTGGGTAGAGAGCCAAGAGATGCTCAGTCACGTGGGCATCAGTGTTTTCTAGGAATGCACTCCATGCTAGTGGGGCCAGTGAGAAGATGGAAAATAGATCTGCCGTTGGTCAGTTTTTTCCTGACTTTATGGGTGCAGGTTGAGGTCTTTGTGAGCATTCATGGGAAGAAAGCCCTCCTTAGGGCTGTGAATGATCAGATCTTCACAAAGATCCACAAAGTGGATACTCCCTCCTGGAGTTGTCCAGCCCCTCTTTCACAAATATTCACCCCATCAACTGTCCAGAACTTCAGAAGCTTGTTATTATGCTTTGCAAAACACTTGGAAGGTATCTGTCTTTGTACCAGCGCTTGTAGTTCATGCCCAGGGTGTTTATTTAAGATTTTAAGAAACAACCAGCTTTCTCAAAGTTGTTGTACTATTTAATATTCCTTCTAGTAATGTATAAGAATTGCACTGCCTCCACATACTCCCCAACACTTGGCATGGTTAGTCATATTAATTTTGGTTATTCTGATAGGTATGTAATGATACCTCATAGTTTTCAATTTGCATTTCCATAATGAGTACTGTTGTTACGCATCTGATCATGTGCTTATTTGCCATTTATATCTCTCTTGTGGTGAAGTGTCCAAATTTTTTGCACATTTTAAAATTGTGTTTCTTGATATCTTGTTGAATTTTGAGAGTTCTTTGTGTATTCTGGATGTAAGTCCTTTATCAGATAAATGATTTGTATTTTTTTCTCTCCATTTATGGCTTGTTTTTTCATTGTCTCAACATTGTCGTTCAAAGATCACAAGTTTTAAAATTTAATGCAGTTCAGTTTATCAATTTTATTTTTTGTGGCTTATACTTTTTGAGTTGTATCTAAGAAATACTTGCCTTTCCAAAGGTCACAAAAGTTTTTTTTTTCATTTGGATCTTCATTTTTTAATTAATTTCTTTTTGCAAACAGTGCACTATTTGCATCAAAGTTTTTACTTTTATTTTTTGCTTGTGACTATCCAGTAATTCCAGAAATAGTTATTGAAAGCGTAAGCTTTTTTTCCCATTGAATTATTTTTGTAGAGTGGTAGAAAATGAGTTGTTATATTTCTGGCTACACATATCTCAACACTCTTTTCTGATTCATTGATATCTTCTGTCTTTACACCACTTCCATGCTGTGTTGATTACTTTAGCTTTATAATAAGTCTTGAAATTGGGCTATATTAGTCCTCCAAATCCATTCTTTTCTTATAAAGGTTTGGCTTTGGGGGGGGGGCACTGTAGGTTCTTTAAATTTAAAAAATTTAAAAGACCCCAGAAATTGACCTGAAGATAGATAGCACAAACTCCACACCTAAAGGGAGAAGATGGACCAAATTCAAGAAGTTAGGAAGTGCAGACACTGGCATAGGGGAGAAAGGGATCATGAGTACTCTGGAAGGCAGGGAGCCAGGGTCATGGAGAAGGATGAGACAGAAAGGGAACATACAAGGAGCATGTTTCCTCCAAGCCAGGGGTTTGAAAGATGAGGGGTGCTGAATTTCACAAGTGGTGCTTAAAGCTGGAGTTTTAAAGGCCAGTGGGCTTGCTTGGGATAGAGATCAGAGGGCACTGTGCTGCTCCTAGGAAGAAGGTAGGCAAACAGCACGGACACAGCAATTTGAAGAACACCTGGGGCACAAAGGGTGATGATTCACCTTTTTTGAACACATCCTGATGGTCAGCATTTATGGAGATGCTCCTCTATGAACAAAGGGGCTGGCTGGTGCCATTTCCCTCCATCACACCTCAGCAGAAACACAGCCACACGCTGGAAATAATGCAGCAACAACATTGGCTGCCTAATTTACTTATACCAAGCCCCACAAACCCTGTGCTGTGGCAGGACTACCCTTCTCAGTCAAGCTTGCCTCAGTCCCAGCATAATGGGTTCATACCCCAGACCACCAGGACAAGCCCCTGCCCACAACACATCCCTAAAGCATGGGATTTTAAAGGTCAGTAGGTTTGGCTGGGATAGAGCCTGGAGGGCACTGCAGTGTTCTAGAGAAAAGACAAGCAAAAAACCCAGAGGCAGGCAACATGGAAACAGTGATCTGAAAAATGCCTAGGGCACATAGTGGGGAGATTATTCAAATTCTCAGAGAGTGTCTGTGAGAGGTATCATTCAAGGAGATGAAAAAGGCTTGTATTACTGTATATTTCCCTCTTATGACTGCCTTTGCTGTGCCCAGAGGTTTTGCACTGTTGTGTTTTCATTTTCATTTGCTTCCATGTAATTTCTTATTTCTTCTTTAATTTCTTGGTTAACCCATTCATTCTTTAGTAGGATGTTATTTAACATCTATGTATTTGTGATCTTTCCGAATATTTTTCTTGTAGTTGACCTCAAGTTTCATAGCATTGTGTTCTGAAAAGATGCGTGGAAGGATCTTATCTTTTTTACTGGTTGAGGCCTGATTTGTGATCCAGTATGTGATCTATTCTGGAGAATGTTCCATGTGCACTAGAAAAGAATGGGTATTTTGCTGCTTTAGGATGAAATAATCTGAATATAACAGTTAAGTCCATCTGGTCCAATGTATCATTCAATGGTACTGTTTCTTTGTTGATCTGCTTAGATCATCTGTCCATTACTGTGACTGTTAAAGTCCCCTACTGTTATTGTATTACTTTCGATGTGTTTCTTTTTTTTTTCTTCTTAAGATTTTATTTATTTGAGAGAGAGAGAGAGAGAGAGAGAAAGTGCACAATTGGGGGAGAGGCAAGGGGCAAGGTGAGGACAAGCAGGTTCCCTGCTTGGAGCTCCATCCCAGGTCTCCAAAATCTTGATCTGAGTCAAAGGACAATGTTTAACTGACAGAGACTCCCAGGTGCCCCTGTCAATGAATTTCTTTAAGTTTGTTATTGACTTATATATTTAGATACTCTCAATTTGAGGGGCTTAAATATTTATAGTTGTTAGATTTTCTTACCAGATAGACCCCTTTATTATGACATAGTGCTCTTCTTCATCTCTTATTACAGTCTTTGTTTTAAAATCTAGTTTGTTTGATATAATTGTGGGTACTCCAGCCTTCTTTTGATGTCCATTAGCATGATAGATGTTTTTCTACCCCCTCACTTTCAATCTTGAGGTGTCTTTGCATCTAAAATGAGTCTTTTGTAAACTACATATCAGTGGGTCTTTTTTTTTTTTTTTAAATCCATTTTGGTACCCTGTGTCTTTTGATTGGAGCACTGAATCTATTTACAGTCAGAGTAATTATTGATAGATATGAATTTAATATCATTGTATTGCCTATAAACTCGCTGTTCCTGTAGATTGTCTCTGTTCCTTTCTATGTGGTTTTTAGTCTCTTTTCCACTCAAAGGGTCCACTTTAATATTTCTGGTAGAACTGATTCAGTGTTCTTGTGAAAAACTCCTTTAGTTTTTATTTGTCTTGGAAACTCTTTATCTCTCCTTGTATTCTGAATGATAACCTTGGTAGATACAGTATCCTTGGGTATATATTTTTTCTATTTAGCATGTTGAATGTATCATGGCACTTGATTCTGGCCTGCCAAGTTTTTGTGGATATGTCTGCTGCTGACCTTATGTGTATACCCTTGTAGGTAAGGACCTTTTGTTTCTCCTCCTCTCAGAATTCTCTCTTTTTTGTTGTATTTTGCCAGTTTCACTATGATATGACTTGGTGTTGTGTTGACTGTTTTTGTTGATTTTGAAGGGAGTTCTTTGTGCTTCTTGGACTTGAATTCCTGTTTCCTTCCCCAGATTAGGGAAGTTCTCACTATAATTGTTCAAATAAACCTGCCACGTTTCCCACTCTTCTTCTGGGACTCCTATGATCCAGATATTATTGAACTTTGTGTAATTGTTCTGTTCCCTAAATCTGTATTTTAATCTACCAGTTTTCTTTCCTCCTTCTTTTTGGCTTCATTATTTTCCATAATTTTATCTTCTGAAACACCTTCTGTAATATATTTGTTCTTCTGCTTCTTCCATCTTTGTTATGATTATATCTAGTAAGTTTTGAATCTCAGGTATATCATTTTTTAATTATAGCCTGACTAGGTTTTAGGTCTTTTCGCACTGTAGCAAGGGCTTCTTGGTGTCTTCTCTGCTTCTTTCAAGACAAGGTAGTATCCTTACAACTATTGTTCTGAATTCTTGTTCAGACACATTGCTTACATCTGTTTTGAGCAAATCCAGGGCTATGATTTCTTTTCGATATTTCTTTTGGGAAGAATTTTTCCATTGTGTTATTATATCTAGGTTTCTGTATTTTGTGTGTTATCAAATCTTGTTATGTTTCCTGCTCCTGAGAGTAATACTGTATTAAGAAGGGGTCATACACTGTCCAGGGCCTGGTGCTTCAGGAAGTGTTTCTGGTGTATGTGCACTCCTCTGTTGTGTTTTGGCTGCTCTTTCCCACAGGTCAGTCTACTACAGAGTTCCTACTTGCTTGTAGTGGGGACTGTTTAGACCTTTAACAAGGTGTGCTTTGATTTGTGAAGATATGCCTGATTTTTTTTTAAAAGCCTGATCCATAAAAAGAGAAAAGAACAGGAATGAAAAGCAAGCAAACAAACAAAAAACTATAAGCCTAATTCCAGAGAAAAAGAAAGAACAAAAGGGAAAAAAAGCCTGATCTAAAAAATGAGAAAAGGAAACAAACCAACAATTGAACAAAAACTATAAGTGTAATTACTAAATAAATAAATAAGTAAATTAAATTTAAAAAAAAAAAAAAAACCAGAACTGAAGCTAAAACTGATACTCTGGAACACTTTGTGATCAGTAGACTTGGTACATGTGGTGGCCCGTGTTGGTCTTCTGAGGGAGAGGCCCATTATGCTGGCTCACAGTCTGATTTGCCCTAGTAAAGATGCCCCTGCCAGGCTCAGGGAGGGTGAGGGTGTGGTGTAAGTGACTCCAGTCTCCACTGGAGGTGCTATGTTTCTCTCCAGAATCTGACCCTACTGGTGAATCGGGGTGGGTGGGGTGAGTGGGGGGAGCGGGATGGCAGAAGAGATGAAGTCATCCTGTCCTCTCATCCCTAGAGAGGGAAACTCCTGGCTGCCTCTGTTCAGACGGCCCTCATAGAAAAGCAAATGGTCTCCCCTTCTGTATCCCAGGCTTTGGTTAGATCTCTGCCTTTAATCTGTCTGTGCCTGGGCCATTGGCAGTGCCAGTGCCACAATTCTCCTGTGTTTTACCTTTGGGTGGCATTTAGGATTCAAAATTCCAAATCTTTTTTTTTTTTTTTTTTAAAGATTTTTATTTATTTATTTGACAGAGAGAAATCACATGTAGTCGGAGAAGCAGGCAGAGAGAGAGAGGGAAGCAGGCTCCCTGCTCAGCAGAGAGCCCGATGCGGGACTCGATCCCAGGACCCTGGGATCATGACCTGAGCCAAAGGCAGCGGCTTAACCCACTGAGCCACCCAGGCGCCCCAAATCTTTTTTTTTTTTTAGATTGACTTATTTATTTTAGAGAGAGGTAAAGAGAGAGAGAGAGAGAGAGAGAGAGAGGAGAATGAGCAGAAGGGGCAGAGGGAGATGGAGAATCTCAAGTAGACTCTGTACTGAGCGTGGAGCCTGATGCAGGGTTTGATCCCAGGACCCTGAGATCACAACCTAAGTTGAAACCAAGAGTTAGACATTTAACTAACTGAGCCATCCATGCATCTCCCAAAACTCTAAGTCTTAAAGGACCTAGCAAGGGGCAGACATGTTCTCCTCCTCTGGATGAGTGCCTTGTAGCACTGTACCTGGCACTGTTCTGTCCCAGAAAAACAGTTGCACGGCCATATAAGTGCTTGGAGTCTATGGTGAAGCGTAGCAAAATGCTGTGACCAGCTTCTCTGCCCTCTGGGCAGGCCTCTGTCCTCTGCTGTTGAATGACTTCTCAGTGTTGCCCAGTGGGCCTTTTGTCCTTGGAGAGGTAATATACCCTCTTCCAAATGTACTCCAGGAAGGGGAACATTCTCTTCCAGTCTGAGCCAGGAGTCCCCACATCATGGCATCTTGGAAGAACACTAAGAGCTGCTCTCTCTCCCACTGTCTTCCTCTTTCCCTGACTTCTTTCCATGAAAAGGGCTCCCTCCCTTCCATGGCACCATGGCTTTTCTCTCCCCCAATTCATGTCTCCAAATCTAGCATCTGCCACATTCTGTCACTCCAATTGTGTAGATTGTTTTCTTAATTCTCAGATTGATTTCCTAGTTGTTCAAAATGATTTGATGTTGATCTAGCTCTGTTCAAGGAATGAGGCAAGCTCAGGGTCCCTCTACTACTCCACTATCTTAACTCTTACCCCCTTCCTGATATTTTACAATGTTGATGCAGGATAGCTTTTCTTTTGTCATAGCCAATGATATTATAATACACAAATTACAGATGAGGTGTAATTCTTTACCTTATGGGTAAAACTTCTGTCTTTCCTTAAAATCAATTTTTTTCATTCATTCATTTAACACATGTTTGTTAAGTTCCATTTTGTGTCAGGCAGTGTGCTGTATCCTTAAATTAGTACAGTTAAAGATATAAACAGTGTGGTTTCTTAATAATAAAATTCCCATAAGTTCTTTGCCAGATGAAATAATTTTTTTATGAATTATTTAAAATATTTTGTCCAAACTTCATCTTTGAAGTACATCCTTGCTGAGTAAGTGTTGAGTGAGGCAGGTGGAGATTTCAAATCAGTGAAGTAGAATTAAATAGATCAGTACAACCAAGATGACCAAAGATTATTGTCAGAAGCTAAGGTATGAAGCAAAAGAGTAAAAATTCGGGGGCACCTGGGTGGCTCAGTGGGTCAAGCCTCTTCCTTCGGCTCAGGTCATGATGTTGGGGTTTTGGGATTGAACCCTGCATCAGGCTTTCTGCCTAGCTGGGAGCCTGCTTCCCCCACTCTTTCTCTGCCTGCTTCTCTGCCTACTCGTGATCTCTCTCTGTTGAATAAATAAATAAAATCTTTAAAAAAAAAGGAGTAAAAATTCAGATGACCACCATTCAGTGAGTACTTGGTTTAGTCTAGCAATTATTGTTTATAACTGTTTTTACTATTCTTGTTATCTTTCTCTGCAGGTTGAAGCATAGGCAGAATATCTCTGCTTAAGGTCTAGCACAAAAAGACATTTTCATATAAAAAAGTAAAAATGATTAACAAATTGCCTAAAATTAATGGCCAGTATAGGAAAATTGATATTCCAACATCTTTGAAAGTTCCCTATCTTCCCACTTCATCAAAAGGCATATAATTTTTCCATATAGGAAAGATAGATTTACAACAGAAATTATACATACCCATTATTACAGTTACCAAGTGAAATATCATGAATAAGCATTATGGGTTCCAAGTAATGCTTCCAGAGCTTACTTTACTCTTACGAAAGGGATTACATTAGTGTGTGGAAATCAATATCTTCAATATCTTGGCTATTATAAATAATGATACAGTAAACAGAGGGTTATATTTATCCTTCTGAATTTATCCTTCTGAATTTTGTTTGCTTTTAATAAATACACAGTGTTCAGTGATAGATGAATAGATAAAGAAGATGTGGTACATATACATAATGCAATATTACTAAGCCACAAAAAAGAACGGAATCTGGCCATTTGTGACAATGTGGATGGACCTGAGGATATTATGCTAAATTAAAGAAGCCAGACAGAGACAAAGACCATACGATTTCAATTATATGTTGAATCTGACTAACAAAACAAGTGAACAAATAATAACAAGGAGAGACAGACTCATAGAGAACAAGTTGGTAGTTGCCAAAGAGGAGGGGGTTGGAAGATGGGTAAAAAAGGGGGTAAGGGATTAAGAAGTACAGACTTCTAGTAAAATAAGTTACAAGGATAGAAAGTACAGCATAGGGAGTGGCACCTGAGTGACTTAGATGATCAAGTGTCTGACTCTTGATCTCAGCTCAGTTCTTGATATCAGGGTTGGAAGTTTAAGCCCCATGTTGAGTTCCACCCTGGGTGTGCAGACTACTTAAAAGGAGAAAAATAGGTACAGCACAAGGAATATAGTCAGTAATATTGTAATTTGCTTATTGTGGTGAGCATTTTGTAATGTATATAATTGTTGGATCACTTTGTTGTACACCTGAAACTAATTTAATATTGTAGGTCAACTGTACTTCAATTAAAAATAAAACATGGAAAAAGAAGAAAATCAACATCTTCCTATTATCCATCCTACTCTAGCCATGGAATTCAGTGTTAGGAGATATGGCTATTGAAAATTAGTGTACTGAAGTTGTTTAACGTCTCCCAAACTCATATTTCTGAAAAGTGAAATTGGGCATTATTGACACATAATGCCCATCTCTTTACTCAATTGCCCTATTTTTTGCTTCTTAAATAATAAGAAGCTTGCTAATGTTGTGTCTTAAAGGTGATTGTTACCGTAACTTTGGTCTTTTATACCAACACACAGTAAAAAACATGTTTGACATCTTATAATCTAGCAAAAAGTTTCAATATCAGACGATTTAATTAGTTTCTCCTTTTAGTATTCTTTTTGGGTTTTTGTTAGCTTTTTTTTAAATCAGCATAACGCTGTTAATTCTCTGTACTCATGGCTTCTATGTGTCAGTTCTCTCTCCTTTGACATCTATCAAATATTCATATATAATTATGCTTCTAGTTAGGTATCTGCTTTTCCATGTTTTCTAAAGTAAGTTTCCCTTGTTTAATAATTCTCCATAAATCATTCCAGGCATGTATCATCTTGTTCATCTTCTATGAACTTCAATTTCATCTAATTTTGTCCTTAATTTTCACACTAGAAACATTGCAAAGTTTGTTCTTGCTAAAAAAAAGTTCATATTTTATTACTTGAATAATCAAATGAAAAGAACATGGAATGTTAGATTTCTGTTTGGACTTGCAAAAGGAAACATAACCAAAATGCTGTGTTGTGTAACATGCAACTATATAGGTGAAAAGAATCAACAAAGTATTATATGGGACTGATAAATCACACACCTGTACTTCTGAAACCAATAATACATTATATGTCAATTAATTGAATTAAAATTTAAAAATGAATCAGCAAAATTGCAACCAGAATTAAATAATTACCAAAATTTTGTGAATTTTAGAAATTAAGTAAAGATAAAGTTCAGCTGTCAACTATTATGGAAAGCACAGGTTCTTTTCTATAATAACATGATATTTTGTATAGGAGAAATACCAAAGTACAAGCTCATATTTGATTTCTCAAAAGAGAAACATCTTTTGTATTTTCAAGTATATTCTAAGTCTAGGGGTGCCTGGGTGGCTCAGCCAGTTAAGTGTCTGCCTTTGGCTCAGGTCATGAGGATCCTGGCATCAGGGTCCTGGTATCAAGCCCTGCGTAGGGCTCTCTGCTCAGGGGTAACCTGCTTCTTCCTCTCTCTCTGCCTGCCACTCCCCCTGTTTGTGCTCTCTGGTGCTCTCTCTGTCTCTGTCAAATAAATAAATAGAATCTTTAAAAAATATGCTAAGTCTTATATGTGTTATTTTACTTAAATTTGCCTAGATTTTCAGTGTTGCACATTAGGGGAAAAAAATCTGATATTGAAACTTTCTGACAGCTTCTCTTCCTCCTAGCATGTCTCCTCTGCTTTCTACTTTGATTTAGAATAATCTCCTTATTTAAAAATAACAGCTTTATTTTGATGTAATTCACATACCATACAGTTAGCCCATTTAAGGTGAATAATTCCACCACAATCACTTCAATCAATTTGAGAGCATTCTTATCATCTGCAGAGGAAACATCACTCTTATTAATAGCTACTCCCTATTTACCCCAGCTCCCTTAGCCCTTGGCAACAAAAAATCTACTTTTTGTCTACAGATTTGCGTATTCTGGACATTTCATATAAATGTAATTATAGAATATGTGGCCTTTTGTGACTCTATTAGCAAAATGTTTTCAAAACTCATTCATTTTGTGGCAATGTGTCAATCAGTACTTCATTTCTTTTTATTGCCAAATACTTTTCCATTACATAAATATTCAATATTTAATTTTTTCTACTGTGAATAATGCTACTGTAAGCATTTACATGCAAATAATGTTTTTGTGTGACATGTTTTTTCATTTTATCTTGGTTATATACTTATGAATGAAATTTCTGGGTCATATGCTAACACTGTATTTAATATTTAGAGGAACTATGAGGCTGTTTCAAAGGAGCTGTACCATTTTACATTCTTAATAGCAGTGAATTAGAGTTCTAATTTCTTCGATTCTTACTAGCACCTGGTATTATCTGTCTTTTTCATGATAGACATGACATTATGTGTAAATTGATATCTCATTGCGGTTTCAATTTGCATTTCCCTTATGGTTAATGACATTAAGTGTCTTTCATGTGCTTTAGGCCATTTTGTTTGTCTTCTTTGGAGAAATGTTTATTTAAACATATTTTGCCCATTTTTAATGGGGTTATTTGTATATTACTGATCTGTAAGAATTCTTTATATATTCAAGATAGAAGCTATATATGATTTGCAAACATTTTTTTTTCCCATTCTGTGGATTGTCTTTTCATTTCATTGATGGTATCCTTTGAAGCACAGAACCTTTTATAAGCCAGTTTATCTTTTTTTGTTGTTGTTGTTGTTGCTTGTGCTTTGATTTTGGTGTCATATTTTAATCTTTTTTTTTTTTTAGATCTTATTTATTTATTTTTGACAGAGAGAGAGTGAGACAGTGAGCAAGCAGAGGGAATGTCAGGCAGAAGAAGAAGATTCCCCACTGAGCAAGGAGCCCAGTGTTGGACTCGATCCCATGATCCTGGAGTCATGACCTGAGTCCAAGGCAGATACTTAACCAACTGAACCACCCAGGCATCCCAATTTTGGTGTCCCATTTAAGATATTACCGCGTAGTCCAAGTACACAAAGATTTATCCCTCTTTTCTTCTAAGTGATTAATAGCTTTATCTCTTAACATTTTCATTTTGAATCAGCTTTTGTATATGGTATGAGAGATGGGTCCAACTTCATTCTTTTGAATGTGGAGACTCAGTCATCTTAGCTCCTTTTGTTGAAAATACTATATTCTTCCTCCACTGAATTGTCTTGGCAGCCCTGTTGAAAATCAGTTAACTGTAAATAAGGTTTCTTTCTGGACTCTCCATTATATTTCATTAATTCACATGTCTAGCCTTATACCGCTACCAAACTCTAGTTTATCAGAGCTTTAAGTTTTGAAATATAGAAGTGTACGTATTTTGGGGGGACGCCTGGGTGGCTCAGTGGGTTGGGCTGCTGCCTTCAGCTCAGGTCATGGTCCTAGGTCCTGGGATCCAGTCCCGCATCGGGCTTCTTGCTTGGCAGGGAGCCCGCTTCTCTCTCTGCCTCTGCCTGACACTCTGCCTGCTTGTGAGCACTCTCTCTTTTTCTCGCTCTCTCTCTCTCTGACAAATAAATAAATAAAATATTAAAAAAAGAAGTGTACTTTTTTTTCCTAAAGATTTTATTTGACAGAGAGAGAGAGATCACAAGTTAGGCAGAGAGGCACGTAGAGAGAGTGGGAGAAGCAGGCTCTCCGCTGAGCAGAGAGCCCGATGCGGGGCTTGATCCCAGGACCCTGAGATCATGACCTGAGCCAAAGGCAGAGGCTTAACCACTGAGCCACCCAGGTGCCCCAGAAGTGTACATATATTTAATTCAATTCTTTGCTCACTTAAATGCCTTTTATTTCATTATTTTTCTGAAGTAACCTGACTAGAACCTGTAGTACGATGTTAACAGAAGTAATAAGAGTGACCGTCCTTGTCTTCCATTCTTATCTTATGGGCAAACTGTTCAGTCTTTCCTAATTAAGTATACTGTGATACTTTCGTAGCTATTATATATCTAGTTTTTTGAGAGTTTTTATCATGAAGTTGTGTTGAATATTGTCAAATTCTTTTCCTGTATTTATTGAATTGATATGTGGTTTTTGTCTTTTATTCTTTTGATAAATGTGTGTTATATAAGTTCCATTTTGGATGTTAGTTCAACTTTGCATTCATGATGTATATCTTATATGGTCATGGCATTTATTACTTTTTATATGTTGCAGAATGTGGCTTGCTACTATTTTATTGACTTTTTTTTTTAACAAAACCAATTAATTTAAGAACATTTGCAGGGGTGGTTTCTGAGGCCAGTCCTTGAAGTTTGTTCTGATTCCAAAAGGGATCTTCTTAGGTGTCTCTTTTCCTGCTAGTAAACTGGTTTGCATATGGTTTAGTTTGAAGTTCTTACTTAGTTAGCAGTTTCCTCTTGTTTGTTTACTACCAAAATCTCCATTATTGTCAAGAGCACCCATAGGCCTGAACTTTCTCAATCTCAGTCAGTTCCTTTGGAGAGAACTCTGACTCTCCTTGTTTTTACAGACAACCTCTTCCTATTTGGCAAAATCTCTACACTACTGCTCTGGAGTGGGGACTGGCATAATGGCCCTGCTTTACATGCAAAGCACTGGATGGAGCAGTAGCTTTTAACCTTCCCTACTTGTTTCTCCTGGTGTGGAACTTCCACCCAATGAATGAGCTGGGGCAAGGACCTCTAGGACCCCAGGATCATATATATATATATATTTTATATGATTTTTATCTCATATATATATATATATATGATTTTAACACATATATACACATATATTTTTATCATATATACAGTTATATATGATTTTATATAATACTTATATATTATTTTTATCATATATATATACACACACACACATATATATATATGATTTTTATCTGTTTTGATTGGTTTGCTGGAGGAATTGGTCCACTTTTCATATCACTATTCCATAAATGCTAGTGTGAGAATAATCCTGAGCTTGATGCTGATGACCATATAACTTTCTTCCTTGAATAATATTGCTTTCTTCTTACTCTATACAAAATTCTCATTTTCTAAATGAGATGATGTGACATCTGTCTTCCAAGTCTTGTTTTCCATTTTTTCCCCATAATAATCTGGGCACAGAAAATCACTATGTTTTGAAAACTCCTGTACCTTTTAGTATATATGCCTTTAAAATGAATCTTTCCACATTACTCTTTCATCAACCTCTGTCAAAGTTGTCAGTCTTTCATGGATTCCTCAAACATCATCTTCTCTTTCATGAATTATTTTATAATCTCATGAGGTAAAAGACGTATTTCCATCACTGCCTATATTAGCAGCTTGGAAGTCTTCCATAGCCATATCCCATTAAACTTTTCTCTAGAATTATTATATGTATGTTTTTCTAATATACTCTTCCACGAGCTCTTTGTAGGCAAGATTTCTTTCTATTGATGCATTTCCACAGTGCTTAGCACAATTCCTTTCATATAATAGGACCTTAAATTTTTGTTGAATGCAAGTGAATATGTGTTCTGTCCCAAAGTACCCATACTTTGTGTCCCTTAAAGAATTCTAAAACATAAAACATTCAGAACTGGTCATGGGGTAATTTAAATTTGATCTTCAGGGGCACCTGGGTGGCTCAGGGGGTTAAAGCCTCTGCCTTCAGCTCAGGTCATGATCTCAGGGTCTTTGGATCCAGCCCTGCATTGGGCTCTCCGCTCAGCGGGGAGTCTGCTTCCTCCTCTCTCTGCCTGCCTCTCTGCCTACTTGTGATCTCTGTCAAATAAATAAATAAAATCTTTAAAAAGAAAAAAAAGATAAATTCTCCTTTAAAAAAATAAATTTGCTCTTCATTCTTTTACTGAACCACTGAAATACTATATTTTGTCTTCTAATTATGCGATCTAGCAAAATGAACAAAGCTGCTCTTTCTAAGACTGTGACTGAAGCAGTAGCATGGGTTGCACGCTAGATTACATTGATTTACTGCTAAGTAAATGGAGACTTGTGGACTAGTCATGTTAGATTACAATATTGCTTCTTTTTGGAATAGAATCACTTAGTTTAAGAGGACAATAAAATCTTTTCCTCCTAGAACCTTTAACAGATTATATTTATTTCTACTTTGGTTAAAATGAATACTTATGAAAAAGTAAAATTTTCAAGGAATGGGTAGCATTACTGATTGGGTAGCAAATGGGTAGCAAAGCACTGATTTGCATCGATTCAATAATTTAGAGTATGAAATGTGGTCTGAGAAATGTTATAAGTATTCATAGTCATTTGGAGATTTTTGCCAGAGCTATTTGGAAATGTGAAATTGAAAACAGATGAGATTTGGACCTGCCGTTAGATTTGCCATGAGACCGTATAGGATCTATTTTCTTCTTCAATACAAAGGTAATGGGCAATTTGAGCATCATTTTTACACAAGCTTATAGACTTGTTTTCTGATCTATACGTTTTGTTTCTGTGGTAAGGCATGGTTCATTTCAAATTTATGTTATACTTTGTGATGGATTTAAAAAATTGGTTCATATTGTTTTGATTTGTTTTGGTTTTTTCCCCATCTACTAGAATATATTGACATAGAATTATGACAAAGGACTGTAACCACATATATACACGTAGACATACAACCTGCAGAAACAGAAATAGAACATAAAATAAAAACTCTTAGGGTCTTCCTAATACTATTCTAAAGCCATTTTTCACATTTCAATCCAAATCTGTACTTGAATAAATTCATCAAGTAAGAGAATAGTTCTTTATGATGAGATCGTATTTTTTCTGATTTCATGTCTTTTGACAAAAATATTACTCTTACATTCCCAGGATTGCCTTCTTAAAATTGAAAATTTTTATTAGTGATACCTAATTGAGTTTTAAAAATGATTAATACTGTGACTTTATAAATCAGATGAAATTGCTACAACACATTCTGTATATGTAATCCACAAATAAAAGGTAACAATAAAAAATTGGGGCTCAGGTAAAGCTCAGATTCACTTTAAAACAATAGTTCATTTTCTAAAAGAATTTTTACATATCTTTAGCCTAATTGACAAAGTGCTAATATATCGCCCTCGCCCCACAAGGACGACAAGAACCCTGGTTCAGATGCATCTTCTCTCTCTTTATTTCCGCAAGTCTACACACTTATATACGCTTACATGACCAATCAGCGAGCAGGGTACAGGAGGGAGCGAATCAGGCTGTGCACACAACTTCGCTAGCAACCAATGCTGTTTACTTCCTCTTTGGGCGTTCTGCTTAGTCTCACGAGGCAATCCTAACCTGGCAACTAGCCAGGCGCCATCTTTTAATGGCGGAGGCCGCCCTGGCCAGGGGCCTGCCTCCAACAAGAATCAACGAAAAACATTTTGTAAATTTAAAGTGTACAATATGATGATTTGATAAACTTATATTTTGTGAAATGATCACCACAATAAGTTAGTTAACAGGTTTCTGAATTTGTATAGCCTTGGTACAAATCCAAGTACTATCCATTGCTGTTACTAAACCTTTTTGTGCCTCAAATTTATATCTATACAATTGAGATACTTAAAAGGCTTTCCTTATAAAGTTTTGTTAAGGATTAAATGAATTAATAGCTGCAGAGTTTTGTTTTGTTTTGTTTTACAATATCTATTTATCATGTAGCATATGCTATGTGAGTGTTGACTGCTATGCTCTACCAAAGAGACTGAAGGGATATGTTCAGATTTTTATTTAACAGACTCTGTGGAATAACCAAGAATAATAGACAGTGATTCATAATTGCCCTCAGTGAGACCAGCCCTCAGTGAGACCAGACCAGTACAGTATGTAGGATAGGAATGTTGCATGCGCCAGTGAAGATGGTAGATGTGTGTATGGGGAAGAGGGAATGGGTAGTTTGGGCCTGAATCAGGACCTTTATTATATAGAGAAGAAAAATTTGTTCTAAAAAACTGGCTGTGCTGTGGCTCTGCTTACAGAAATAGGAAAAAAGTAGGAAAAGATTTTTCATTCGAACATCTTGATTTTAGTTGCCTATGGTACATAAGTGTTGAAGCTATCTGGTAAGCAGTTGAAAATATGTCTGAAGCTCAAGAGCTAAATCTAAGTAGGACATTTAGATTTGGGAGAGAGTCATCATGAGAAAAAAACTGGTAAATGCTTTTTGAAGTATGGTTGACAGAAAAATAGGTGAATCATAAGCACAGCACAACTTAATGAATTTTACAAATGAATACTCATCCCTGCATTATAAGCTGCAGATAATTCAGTTGATATATGAAACATACATTCAGTCTGAGGGTGGAGTTTTGTTATAAGAAACAGAGACTATGGGGTGCCTGGGTGGCTCAGTGGGTTAAGCCTCTGCCTTTGGCTCAGGTCATGATCCCAGGGGCCTGGGATGGAGTCCCACATCGGACTCTCTGCTCAGCAGGGAGCCTGCTTCTTCCTCTCTCTCTCTGCCTACCTCTCTGCCTACTTGTGATCTCTCTCTCTGTCAAATAAATTAAAATAAAATCTTTAAAAAAAAAGAAAAAAAAAGATAGAGACTATGAACCAAATGAACTTTAAAATAATTGGAGTTCTTTACTTGTATTTATCAAACTTTGGCAAAGATATATGTAGTTTAGAGAAACCTTTATTAAGACGCTCTTTTCCCCCTTATACTTCATTTTTGCCAAATAAAATTTCTCAACTTATTTCTCCCAAAATCTTCATTAGAACCCCAACCCTCTTTACAATCCTCTTTTAAAATTCTGCTAAAGGATCTGTTTTATAATTCTTCTCCTAATTTAATGTCCCATGAAACTCAGAGAACTAGGCTGTGAATATTCAAATCATTTCAGGGAATGAGTATCATCAAAAACACCAATAAAGTAGAATCAGAACCTCTTTAATTGGAAGAGAGAAGAGAAAAGAATGGGAACACTCATGGGACAGTCTTTCTTTTTAAAATATAAACATATTTTAAAAGATTTGAGAAGGGGACGCCTGGGTGGCTCAGTTGGTTGGACGACTGCCTTCGGCTCAGGTCATGATCCTGGAGTCCCGGGATCGAGTCCCGCATCGGACTCCCAGCTCCACGGGGAGTCTGCTTCTCTCTCTGACCTTCTCCTCGTTCATGCTCTCTCTCACTGTCTCTCTCTCAAGTAAATAAATAAAATCTTTTAAAAAAAAAAATAAATAAATAAATAAAAGATTTGAGAAGAAATCTCTGTAGCAGGAAAAAGATATATAAGGGATATCTGGGGAGGAGTCATAGAATTCAAAGGAGATAGGAATTTTGGGGAAATGGAGATGGCCATGATTATAGTAGGTTTCAGAGTTAATGTATGATCATTGGAAGTTTTTGGTGATTAGAATGATCATTTTTGTTACTGTTGTGACCAATAGAAGAAGCTAAATTCCAGTGGGTTGGGGCATACATTGGGACTGAAAAATAGAGGTAGAGAATTTAGATAACTTTTTAAAAAATAAATTAAGGTAGGAGGACTTTTAAAGAAACAGTAAGATTGCTGATGGTGATGATGGTGATGATGGGGAGATGCAGAATAGATGGGGAGTTGCTTTTGAAAATTTGAGTGGTTTAAATGAGTATTTTCTTGAATGCTGTGGGGGAAAGAATCAGTAGAGGGTGAGAAGATAATAATATACAAATCATTGCTTGAAGACCTGAGAACATATGGAATCTAGAACGCAGATAGAAGGATTGTCACAGTCATGAAGAAGAATACTTCCGGGGCAGCGTGGCTCAGTGGGTTAAGCCTCTGCCTTCGGCTCAGGTCATGATCTG
Organism: Mustela lutreola; assembly: GCF_030435805.1. Taxonomy (NCBI): domain Eukaryota; kingdom Metazoa; phylum Chordata; class Mammalia; order Carnivora; family Mustelidae; genus Mustela; species Mustela lutreola. The sequence continues at coordinate 30,090,376 of NC_081308.1, read as the reverse complement.
GGTCCTGGGATCGAGCCCCACATCGGGCTCTCTGCTCATCAGGAGTCTGCTTTTCCACCCACCCCCCTGCCTGCCTCTCTGTCTACTTGTGATCTCTGTCAAATAAATAAATAAAATCTTTAAAAAAAAAAAAAAGAAGAATACTTCCTTCATTGGGACAGGAAGGAGGGAAGGAGATATGGGTATGACTGAAGACATTTTAGGGAGACTCACTAATGACACAGTAGTCATTAGTTAGAGTAGTCATTAGTTAAAGCAATGCCTCTACATGTGCTTGAAATCATGTGCTTGAAAATCATGTGCTTGAAATATGATGTTGCTTCCCTGAGAAATAATTCAAGGCCACTTGCTAACCCTTTCCTAGTTCCATATATAACACCTCCAAAAGGAGGAGGATAGTTTATGAATAGGTTAAAATAAATAAGCCTTGCTTACTTTTAAAAGTAAATGAAGGGTTAAAATTTAATTTATCATAGTGTTTTTTTTTTCCTCTTTTACTCATATGGCTAGAACATTCAACAAACCAGTGGCGTACTGTGTTAGATAGGCCTATTTTTTGTTCTTCTGCCTTTTCTTGCCACTTAGCCAAAATCTAGAAAGTAAGGAGGCTTGAGTTTGGACATCTTTCACATCATCTACATTTCTGCTTACTTGGTCTCCCCTGGTAGCTTCCTGTGGTTAACTCCTATTATCAGAACCAGGTAAAAATGTCTCTTCTTCAAAGAGATCTGCTAGTCTTACAACTGAATCATGACTAGTGTTTTGTGTGTCTCCAAATAGGCCATTTTTTTGTGTCAAACAATTATCAGTATTTATGATTGCATTTTGTTGATATTATTAGTGTTTCACTGTTTCTTTCCCACAAGACTTTAAAGTTGGGAAAGATAGGTAGAGTATATTTTATGTAAGAGTATATATTTAGCTTATAGCATATAACTGGTCACATTTTAAACTTTCAGTAAAATGTGTGTTGAATAAATTAGGGAAGGATTAAAACTGTATGGTCTGCTTTGACATGAAGCTATTTAGGCCTGCTTTAGGAAAAATGGAACTTTTTTTTATGTGGTCCATTTTAGTTTACCAGGCCTCACTGCATTGGGAAGTGCAGCTAGGGACTCAAGTTGATAAAAAGCCTTAACTATTTGGGCTCTTTCCATAGTTTGGCTATGGTTGATACTGCTATATAAACATCAGTGTGCATGTATCCCTTCAAATCAGTATTTTTGTATCATTTGGGTAATTATCTAGTACTGCAGTTGTTGAATTGTAGGGTAGTTCTATTTTAAACATTTTCAAGAACCTTCATACTACTCTCCAGAGTGGTTGCCTCAGTTTGCATTCCCACCAACAGTGCAAGCAGGCCCCTTTCTCCTCATCCTTGCCAACACCTATTGTGTCTTGTGTTGTAAATTTTAGCCATTCTGACTGGTGTGGGGTGGTATCTCATCATGGTTTTGATTTGTATTTTAGATGTTAAGCATCTTTTCACCTGTCTGTTAGCCACTGGGATGTCTTTTTTGGAAAAGTGTCTGTCTATTCATGTCTTCTGCCCATTTCTTTACTGGGTTCTTTCTTGGGTGTTGAGTTTGATAAGTTCTTTATAGATTGTAGATATGGACCCTTTATCAGATATGTCATTTGCAAGTAAGCTGCCTTTTAGTTTTGGTGATTGTTTCATTTGCTATACAGAAGCTTTTTATCTTTAAGTCCCAATAGTTCATTTTTGCTTTTTTTTCCCTTGCCTGTGGTGACATGTTTAGTAAGAAGTTCCTCTGGTTGAGGTCAGAGAGGTTGCTGCCTGTGTTCTCTAGGATATTCTGATGGTTTCCTGTCTCACATTAAGGTCTTTTATCCATTTTGAATTCATTTTTTTGTTTTGTTTTTCTTTTTCAGAATTATTTTGGCTATTTACGGCCTTCTGTGGTTCCATACAATTTTTCTTTTCTTTTCTTTTTTGAAATTTGTTGAGTTAGATTACTATATTGGTTTTATTATTTTTTTGATATTTTATTTATTTGACATAGCTAGAGAGAGCACAAGCAGGAGGAGAGGCAGACAGAGGGAGAGGGAAAAGAAGGCTCCCCACTCAGCAGAGATCCAAACAGGAGGGCTCAATCCCAGGACCATGGGATCATCACCTGAACCAAAGGCAGACACTTAACCCACTGAACTACCCAGGCGCCCCCCTCCCCCATACAAATTTTAGGATTGTTTGTTCTAGCTCTGTGAAAAATGTTGGTGGTATTTTGATGGGTCTTGCATTAAATATATAGGTTGCTTTAGGTAATATAGACATTTTAAGAATGTTTGTTTTTCCATGTACCCTGATGTTTATAGCAACATTATCAACAATAACAAACTGGAGAGAGTCCAAATGTCCATCAACTGATGAATGGATAAAGAAGATGTGGTAGACATACAATAGAATATTATTTAGCCACCAGAAAGAATGAATTCTTGCCATTTGCAATGACATGGATGGAACTAGAGTGTATTATGTTAAGTGAAATAAGTCAGAGAAAGATGAATACCATATGATCTCACTCACATACGGAATTTAAGAAAGAAAACATATGAACATATGCGATGGGGAAAAGAAAAAAAGGAGAGAGGGAAACAAGCCGTAAGAGACTCTTATCAGGGGGGTCTGGGTGGCTCAGTCATTAAGCATCTGTCTTCACCTCAGGTCATGATCCTGGGGTCCTGGGATGGAGACCTGCATCAGGCTCCCTGCCCAGTGGGGAGCCTGCTTTTCACTCTCCCACTCCCCCTGCTTGTGTTCTCTCTCTTTCTGTGTCTCTCTGTGTCAAATCAACAAGTAAAATCTTTTTATGATGGGCACTGGGTGTCATATGTCAGTGATGAACCACTGAATTCTACTCCAGAAATCAATATAACACTGTGTGTTAACTAACTAGAATTTAAATTTAAAAAGATAATAATAAAATGTTTTACAAAAATAAGTTTTACTATAACTTTAAGGTCCCTCAGTTTGTTTTACACTTATGTTTTCAGAACACAAAATTCCCCTTGTCCCCCAGAGATACAGCTATGGTCCACAGCAGGATTAAGATTATTTTGATTCCTGTTACTGTAATTCTACCAATAAGCACTGTAGTATCACTGTAGGTTGTAAACCAGTTGAGGGAAAGGATAACTGATTCTTAATGATTTGACTGACATAATGTAAAACACACTCATTAAACTTTAGGAGGACATTGGCAATGTCTGATCGGGAAATTTAAGTGACTTTGATAAGTTCCTAGGTTTTACTCTATTCAATTCAATGCTCTCAGCATTTCCCAATGTTGTTTGTTTCCTTTCTATACTCTAACTTGATTTACTCTTTCTTAGTTAAGAATGCATAGGGGAGCAAAATTTGCCACCCCAAAATGTGTCTCTTTTTATTTTTTTATTTATTTTTATTTTTTTTTAAGATTTTTTATTTATTTATCAGAGAGAGAGAGAGAGGGAGAGAGAGCGAGCACAGGCAGACAGAATGGCAGGCTGAGGCAGAGGGAGAAGCAGGCTCCCTGCTGATCAAGGAGCCCCATGTGGGACTCGATCCCAGGACGCTGGAATCATGACCTGATCCGAAGGCAGCTGCTTAACCAACTGAGCCACCCAGGCATCCCCCAAAATGTGTCTCTATGGCATGTGGATGATTTTAGGCTGATTACTTTTAAGAAACAGAAGACTCAAGTTTGTTTTTATTTTTATTTTATTTTATTTTATTTTATTTTGCCTCTCCCATAATTGCCTAAAAGGATTTAGTTAGAGGACCTGCTTCAGAAAGGCAGCTATCATGATAGATAACTATAGTATAATATAAGCTAGATGTAGTTAGGGAGGAGCTGAGCAAGGCCTGTTGTACCAAAGTCAGCTCTGTGTCCCATTGTTTCTGTATGGTCCAGCAAACATTTGTTTACCGAACATTTATTCTTTCCATTCTTCCAGTGAATTGTCCTCCTTTCTTTTGAAGCTGCATACCCTTCCTCTTCTCCTTAGTCCAGAATGACCTATACGCCTCATTTTCCCTTTATCTGAAATTTCTCATGTTTCTGTAGATTTCTTATATACATGTAGTGAAATGTGATTTTCTCCTGTTAATCTGTTTCTTTTCAATTTAGTTCTTAAGACCAATCAAAAGAACCTTCAAGGTTAGAGGAAAATTTTTCCTCTGCAACAGATGCAAATATCTTATTGCAAACAGCCTAACCAGCTGAATCCCAGATTCACAGGAAAAGAATTGAGCAACAGATTAAAATTAATTTTTGATGTCTAACACATCATTAGTCAGTAGGCACAAAAGCAAATGATTTTGTTTTAGTTAACTCAGGAGTGCTCAACTGAAGAAGAACAAAAAATACTTTTTTGTTGTTTGTTTTTATATTTAAAACTTTCATAGCACTGTAAGTAAACCTCAAAAATGATAAGTAATTTGGTTTAGAGGCATCAGCCCTGCTAGAATTAAGTCTAATGTTACTTAGAATCTTAGAATAAAATTGCTGCATGTGTTTTTTAAGCCCTTCCCCTTTATGAGTAAGGAATAACTCAGAAGGCACAGCCAGATTTATTTACATAAAACAGAAAAATAATTTTAAGCATACAGGGATTATTTCAGACCTTTGAGTTTCTATGCAGTAAGAGCAGGTTCTTAAAACCTAATTTTCTAAAGATGCTGTAAAACCCATAGAGATCAACAAGGAAATTAAATAAAATCACATAAATCTTATGTCAACAGCATAACTAGAAGTTAAAGAATTCTATAATTTGAGATTATGTGTAATAGGAAAACCCCTGAAACTAACACAACTGGCTTTGAAGCCTAGGCTGAAGAGAAGACTCAAGTGAAATTGCTTGAAAATCACGAGCATGCAGCAGGATAATGCTGGTGCCAGAACACAGATACATTTCTCTTCAAAAAATAAGGTCTTCATTCTGAGTGAGAAAATACTAAGAACAGGAATGAAACAAGAGGGATTCGAAATTTGCTAGAGAGAATCCAAAGAAAGGGACCTAAAAGTGTGGGAACAATGGTGCAATCACAGGAAGGTACTGCTTCTGGGGGAAAAGGAAGCATCTTGTAAAGGAATGAGTATCCTTTGGACTTCTATAAATGAAGAGAAAGAATAACGTAAATAAAGTAATTAGAGGTTATACAGGAGCAAAATAATGAAGAATTCAAATATATGATCCTCCCTTGAAGAAACTACACTTCACTATAGCAATTATATTCTAACTATTATATTCCTAACATAATTAGGAAAAAAGAAGAGTTATAAATGATTGTAGAGTTTTGATATGTTGATAAGCTAGTACCAAAGAACACAAATGACACTGAGATCTTGGTTTCTTAAAGGCATTTTTCACTAAAAGCAACCTTGAAAATATGGCTAATTATAGGAAAGGTCAGAGATAGTACAACTTGAATCAGCAAGAAAGGAAGTGTTCAAACATGAATATACCACCTTAAATAACATCTCCAGCTAAAGACAAAAGATGCTGGAGTAGGGAGGAGGCCAGTTAAGGGAGGTTATTAGAAAAAGCGCAGTAAACAAGGGTAAGGTTGATGGCGGATTTAAGTTATTCCCTTTCCATTGATAAGTTTCTAGAGATTTAGAATCATCCTCCTACTCAAAGGGGAAGACACCCTTACAAATGGAATTTGTAACCAAACCAAATGAGATTTCATCCACCCGATGCATAGTAGACCAAAGTGGGAGGGGGGCTGCTGACACTGAGATTTTGCAGTGAAGGAAGGCTATTTATTGGTGCAGTGCCATCCAGGAGAATGGGGAGCTTATCGTCAAAGTCCTGAATTCCTTAATAATGGCTTACAACTGAGGGTTGGTTTTTTTGGTTTTTTTTTTAAGTAGACTCCATGCCCAACATGGGGCTTGAACTCCTGACCCTCAGATCGAGAGTCACATGCTCTAGTGATTGAGCCAGCCAGACACCCCCAAGTGAGGGTTTTTAAAGGCAAAATTGAGAGTTAGGGTTTTTGGGTGGAGTGGCATTTCATGATTGGTGGAGAATAACATCGTGTTCTTAGGGCGTTACTTTCTGTTCTTTAATTCCAGCATGTCTGGAGAAGATCTGTTCCTCTTCAGAGATGGTAACTCTGAAAAATTCTGAAAAACTCTCTATTCTGTATCAGAGTATTAATAAAATGTGTATTCAGGCAATATATCCTGCAACTTCTAACAATAGTAATTTATTACATTAAAGCATTACTTTCTGTTCTTTAATTTCAGCATGTCTGGAGAGGATCTGTTCCTCTTCAGAGATGATAACTCTGAAAAATTCTGAAAAACTCTCTATTCTATATCAGAGTATTAATAAAATGTATTCAGGCAATATATCCTGTGACTTCTCTCAATAGTAATTTATTACATTTAAGTGATTGTGTATATGTTCTCTGTTTATGACTATAATTATTTTAAACAACACATACCTAAAATTTTATTACAGTGATCATAGTGGCCTTTGTGCAGTTTTAAAAAACTGACTGACATTCCATCCTCTAGTAGTGTTTTTCCCATACATTTTCAGATTTCCCTAATAGATATGTCTCTTACAAAAAGAGTAACTTTTACTTGGTTTTCAGAGCTTCTTCTGTGTCAGCTGTTCCTAAAAAATAACCAGCCAAAAATAATCTATATGCCTAAAAGGTAAATTTTGAAGTGGCAAATTCTTCCCTTCAGTATAATGGTTAATAGAATTACATTAATGTTACTTTTCTTAAGTGTTCTAAATGGTGATATATGTTTTCTTAATACAGGGAGAGGCATGACAATGTATTTAGAGGTGAAATATCCTTAGGCTACTTTCAGATTGTTTGATGAAAGAGGTGTATGTGGGCCTGTGTGTGTGTGAAGACGGAGAGATGGAACTGCCATGGTGATACATTAATAATTAGTATATTTATTATACTGGCCTTTCAACTTTTCTTTGGGTTTGAAATTTATACCCCCAAAATGTGAAAAATAAAATATAAATTGAAGTTTTGGTTTAAATGCTTATAGCATGAAACATAGAGTTTTAAACATTTTATCTCTTTTCCATAATCAATCATATAGTGGAGATCCTTGGAGCATCAATTTTAAGGAAACACTGTATTCATGAATACCAAGAGTGTTGTGTATAGTGACTATCAGCGTGTGATTTTTTTTTTTTAATGAATATAGGCTATTCTCAAGGTGTTTCTCCAGGGACTCAGAATATTCTGATATCAGCCCGCAGTTTTTCCCTTGTGTCCACAAAATACATGTATGGAAATCATAGCTGACTATTTTTGAGGAGGAAAAAATTTTACTTCTACCCTTTTAATTCCTTTGGCTATTCTAATAATCAAATTAGTGTAAGACAGATAAACAGAACAACAAAGTTAATTATACATGTATGGCAGTCTCCATAGAACTTGTGTTCTAAAGATAGGCTGGACAGTTGAGGCTTATATGCCATCTTGAGCTAAGGTATGGGACAGAGGCCTGGGGCTTCAAAGGGCAGAGAAGAAGATCAGAGGTGTGGTAATTAGATGTTTGCCCTGCAGATAGGTCATTCAGATAAAAAAGTTATCTTTCAGTGATAACTCTCTTTCTGCATCAGGCTCCCTATCTGAATTCTTTTAGGTAGCTTAAGGAAAGTAAAAATCTTTCTTGAGTCGGCTAGGTCTTGATTGCCTTCAGATCAAAATAGTCCATATGCCAAAGTGTCATATTTTGGGGGAGACTTGTTCTGAGCCGTTGGCCTATGATAGAAAGTTTGACTTAGAAGAGACTTTGAAGAAAGGTTGACATTATTTTTAAGGGAGGGTGGTAAAATTAGTGCTGGAATAGATTAATGCCTATGAATTTGGATATTTTCTTTTGTCTTGAGACTATTAATCTTTTATGAGTGTCAAGGGGTGGTTGTATAATGTATTACTCAAGTTGCACTAGCTGTAGCATATGGATGTTCATGTGTTATTTCATTTCTGTTTTGTTCCCTATATACTATGAAATCTAATTATAAGGATATTTGATAATGTTAGATTTTGCTCAATTTCACTGTAATACTGGGCTTAATATTCTATGGTTATATTCTGTGAAATATTGAAGATTATAAATAAAAAGTATATTCAAGTGTGTTACTTTTTAGAAATCATAACCAAATTGGATATACAGAATGCAATGAAATGAGTATTAAATGGTTGGTTAGAAGGCTCTAGCAAGAGCTAGTAGCGAGAAAGAAAGATATTCGATGAAAACTATTATGTTGTATTTTCAGTTCATAGCTAACACATGTGTTTCTTACTTTTCTATGAAAAAGAAGTTAAAATGTCCATTATTCTTTTTAGGCCTTGCATACTCGAGAAATCTATGTTTCTGTGCCATTCTGTGGCCTACTTTATAATAATATCTTAAGTGCAATTCTGAGAGCATTTATGCTGTCATAACAATTGTGTGTCTAATCTCTGTTATAAATTATACTCTTAGATTAATAGACTGCTTTGCATGCTGTATACTTAATAGTTTCCCATATAACTTATATATAATTGTGTACCACTGGTTACTTTATTCATAAATGCTTTGCTTCTACCAGTGTTCTATGATGGCAGGTTCACTATAAAAGTGTTTATTTGCAAAAATGTATCTACAGGAATCATGTATGGGGGAGGAAAAATAATTTTCCTTCTACCCTTCTAGTTTCTTTGACTGATCTAATAATAAGATTGACAAGACAGATTAACAGGAGCAAAGAAAACAACAGTTTAATTATACCTTTTGTATACATGGGAGAGACTGGGAAAACTAACTCCCCAAATGGCCAAAGCCAGAGCCTTAAATACTATTGTCAGTTAAAGACAAAAGAAGTTTGGGGTGGGGAGCCACTTGTGAGAGAGTTCTAGAAAAAGTACAGTAAATAAGAGTAAGGTTGATCTGTAGATTTAAATCTTTGACTTCTCCCTTGATGAGAGTTTCTAGGGATTAAGTTATCCCCCTCCTCCTGGTAAGGCAAAGGAGGCACCTTTACAAATGGAAATTTGTCCCTGCCTGCCTGTCTCTTATAAGGATAACTTCTTCATTTTCAGAGCTTCTCTCATATCTGTAGTTTCTTAAAAATAAGTAATGAGGGGCACCTGGGTAGGTCAGGCAGTTAATTAAGCGTCTGCCTTCAGCTCAGGTCATGATCCCAAGAGCCCCACATCGGGCTCCCTGCTTAGCAGGGAGCCTGCTTCTCCCTCTGACACACACACACACTCTCTCTCTCTCTGAAATAAATAAAGTCTTTAAAAAAAAATAAGTAATGAAGCATAGTTGGAAGAAAGGGAGGCAGGGACAAGGGTCCTGCCCCCCTACTCCCCTAAGAGGAAATCACCCTTGAAAGTATTTAAGGGGCACCTGGGTGGCTCAGTGAGTTAAGCCTCTGCCTTCAGCTCAGGTCATGATCTCAGGTTCCTGGGATTGAGCCCTGCATGGGGCTCTCTGTTCAGCAGGGAGCTTGCTTCCCCCCACTCTCTCTGCCTGCCTCTCTGCCTACATGTGATCTCTCTCTCTTTGTCAAATAAATAAAATCTAAAAAAAAAAAAAGAAAAAAAAAAGTATTGTATACCATCCTGGAAGGAGCCCTCCACCCATTCTCCTGTGAATGAACAAAAACCTAACTGTGTGACAGGCACATGGAGGTTTAATCAGATTAAAACACCTCATACCAAAAAGCCCATAAAAACCCCTAGATTTAATTCCTAAATTGGCAACTCTCTTGGGTGACTTCCTTCTTTGGGAGCTTTGTACTATTGCTCAATAAACTTGCTTTACTATCATTCAGTAAATGTTGATTTGCTGCTCGCCATTCTTCATCTGGTCTACCTCTTTATTCTTAGATAAGGCATGACCAAGAATCATGGGCACTAAAGGAAAAGAAACTCTGCAACATAACCAGTTTAAAGTAATCACTATGACAAAGAGGCATATCTTGGGGTGGCAAAATTTGATCCTCTTAAATTTGTACATGTTATTTTTACATCTTTTAATTTTAAGGTATTCTGTAGAATGTTACAGTTTATAGTGGTTCACTTTTTGGAAGGAAAATACATGTTTTTGTGAGAAGCTTATATTTATGATAATGTCTTTAGCTTGCAAAGTATATTCATGTGCATTATTGATGTCAACAAATGTTTAATGTGTACTTAACTATGTTCTATATACAAGGTTATATACTAGAGAGAAATTAGAAGGAGGAGGAGCAAAAGAGAAAACATGATACTAGACTCAGGAGGTAATAAAGGACAAATCCATGATAATTTTTTCTTAAGTTTTACTAATTACAAATCATTCCAGTCTTACCAACAAACAAAAAAGAATCACTAGTCTATCCAAAACCAGAGTCAAGGTGTGATTTTTTTCATATTTGATTGGTATCCTTTTGTTTTAGAAATAAAGTACTGGCAATACACCAAGAGCCGTCAAATTCGATGGCATTTTCCTTCCTGCTCAGAGGTACACACTATCTAACGTTTGACTAGACTCTACCATCCATATTTTTATAAATCTAGGTATTTGTTTCCAGTTAGAAACAATATTCTGGGGGCGCCTGGGTGGCTCAGTGGGTTAAGCCGCTGCCTTCGGCTCAGGTCATGATCTCAGAGTCCTGGGATCGAGTCCCGCATCGGGCTCTCTGCTCAGCAGGGAGCCTGCTTTCCTCTCTCTCTCTGCCTGCCTCTCCATCTACTTGTGATTTCTCTCTGTCAAATAAATAAATAAAATCTTTAAAAAAAAAAAAAAAAAAAAAAAAAAAAAAAAAGAAACAATATTCTGGTTTTGTGTATTTTGCCTTTGCATAAATTGCATATTTTTGAAAACTTTCATTTTTCATTTAGTGTTATGTTTTTCTTTTCAATAGGTTTGGAGGTTATCTATTCTAATTCTAGATTTTTAGTAAACTGCTAACATTCTTACTTGAATGATCACATTCTTGTATTTAGTATCTCTACTCCTTTCAGAAAAATATTAAGAAGTTTCAAGATATTTGTTCTGATCATATTTTCTATCCTCTTCCATATAATTATTGTCTAGATTTTAATTGTACTTCCTTTTTTGCTTAGCCCCCAAATGAATCACATAGTTACACAATGTTTAATAGTTAACTTTTCTTGGGTTTATATACATGTGTATTAATTTCTTTGCTTAGTATTGTTCTTTATCCTGTTTCTTCATGTGGGGTTAATTCCCTTCAGTAAGAAACCTATTCCTTAGAAGTTCTACAAGTGAGGGTATATAGGTAGAAATCTCTACCATTGTCTGAAAATGCTGTATTTTTTATTTGTTAACTTGGTTAGTTGAGTATTGATTTCTTTATTAGCACTTTAAAGATATATTTTTCAGTTATCTTTTGGAGTCTGTTGTTACTGTTGGGAAGATGGCTAACACTCTAATTGTTCTTATTTGGTATTTTTTCTTCCAGATTGCTTTTTAGATTTTTCCTCTTTGTCATTAATGCACTATAGTTTACCAGCGGATTTTAGCCTTGCTTCCCCCAGAAAACAGAGCCTAGGCCAAAGGTTTATGTGTTCTTATTTAATTAGAGAGTACAATCCAAGTGAACAGGATGGCAGGGCAAAAGCAGAGAAGAGTGGTGATCCAGTAAAAGAATGCATGATCAAGCTGTAACTTGATCCCTAGAAGTGCTATAAACTAGGTCTCAAAGTCATGGGGAAGGGAATGTGAGGAAAGGAAAAATAATTCACAATGGGCTCAGCATGTAGAAGTCCTGAGCAGGTTGTTTTGGTAGTATCTTCACCTGCTGGAATGAGGAGAGAGGTTTGAAGTAGATTTAGTGGAATTGATGAAGTTTTAGAACCTAGGTGAGGTTCGGTGGGCTGAGGTCCGGAGCCGATGACCAAGAAAGAATTCTTTAGACATCTTTGGTGCAAAATGGTGGTTTATTAAAGAACGGGGACAGGACCCATGGGCAGGAAGAGCTGCTGCTCTGGGTTGTGAGGGATGGGAGGTTATGTACCCTGAGATTGGGGGAAGATGAGGGAAAGGGAGGTTTCAATGGAGTTTTCATATGCTAAAGAGGGCCTACAAGGTGCCAGAAGACCAATGTTGTCTTTTAGCAAGCCATTAACATCAAGATAGTTGGGAGATTCCAGTCTTGCAGGATTGTGATCTCTGCAAGTTAACTATTTGTTTCTCGTTTATGGCAGTCAGGGATGCCTGAGGAGTACTACACATATTACCGAGGGGAGCGGGTGGAGAGGGGGTGCAAGGTGCCAGCTTTTGCTTTGTCCTCAGCCAGCCTCCTGCTCCCTCACCATTCCCCCCTGAACAATTTTGACCCTTAAATCTTTAAGGAGGTTGAAGGTGGAAGGTCTCATGTTCAGTAACTTCTTCCTGCTGAATAGGGGCGTAGAGCTGTCCCTACCTACTTGGGTCAACATTGATCAGTGGAGGAACATATAGAGGAGTTACGAAAGGCAGAGGCAGCTGAATCCAGCGCTGACAGTGAAGAAGTGTCTCTGTGCATTGTCAGGATCATCTGTCACTGTGAAGTCATTGCAGCAATGGAGTCTCGGCACCAAGTAGAGAAACATTGAACAAAGCAACATATTAAGATTAATAAGGCAATAAAAATGAGAAGCCCAAAAAGGATATTTCTGATTGTTGGCCATAGTTCTCCTTCAAACCAGGAATTTAACCATTCACTGAGAGAGAGAGAGAAGGATCTTGTAGAGCATTAGTCCTGTGACATTTTTGTGATAGTCTGGGATATACACACAACATTCTGCTTTGATAATTGCACATTGCCACCCTGAGCTGCTGTCAAGACATCTAAGGCCATCCTATTTTGTAGGACAGCCTTGCGTATTTGTTTGACTTCGGTATTAAGTAGGGAGATGCTGTTTAGTGAATCATTGAGCGCCTTTGTAGTATATTTATTAAGAGCTTCTACATGCCACATGACATCTACTAGCCCCGCAGATGGAGCAAAAATGTATGCTTAGTGATCATACCATTTAAAAACAGATCATGTCCATCTTTGCTTTAAATTGGGGAGATTAGTTCCGGTGGTGATGGTTTTAGTAATGCGCCAATGAATCCAGGCAAATCCTAAGGTACAGTGACCTATCCACCCTGGAGGAAGGCAGGGCCACAGGTTAGTTCTACATATCCAGTGGGTTCTGTTTGGAGGTGAACATCTAATGCCAGGTCATCTTACCCAATCAGTAGCAAAGAGTACTATTACTTGGGAACTGGAGTACTATTACTTGGGAACACATTTCTAGTGATAGCTATCCTAGATGTCATGTGTTATTTGCCCTAAGTATCATACGTTTGATTTTTTTGTTCCCAGCATAAAACTGCCTTTTGACTGAGCTGTCCAATAGTGGGTGTGAACCACAAATATGTATCCCAGATTTGATATATGCCATCCTCAGTATAGCAATAAGGAGGGTTTTGTAACTTAGGCCCATATTTGATTGGAGAGTTATGGCTTGACAGCAATCCCCTTTCCTTCCAAATAGGTCCATGTGCATGTAGTACCAGGAAGGCATATTTGGAGTCAGTGTTAATGTTTATTTTTAGGCTTTGGCAATTGCACAGTGCTAGTGAGCACTGTGGAATATCTAGCATTTCTTATTCTTTCTATGAATACTATTGTTATCAGTAAACCAACTGTCATTTTTGTTTTTAACAGGGGCATCTTAAATCTGGCCAAATAGAGTAAGCAAGATCAATAACCTCTGAACAGTTTTTGCTCTATAGAGAAAGAGGTACAACGGTCAGGTTCAAGCATAATGGTAATTAGGTTTAAAGTTTGACAAGTTTTCAGTATTATTTCTGGCATATCTGTAAGTATAGCCCAATATTTAATAAGTTAGCCTCCATCATACGTTGGTGGCCTTTGAATTCTAAGACAAATCTGGACCTGATGTGAAGTCATTACTGTCAGGGACTGTCCCATAATAAGCTTTGAGGCTCTTTTTATGAGGAGGGCTGTTTTATGCTTAGCCAAAGCTACCTCAACAGAGGTAGCTTCTAGGATAAATATGACTAAGGAATGAAACCATTAAGAAGCCCTTTGAGTGGTCCCAGCCTTAACAATATCCTGATTACAGAGAGAAAACTTGTCAAGAGATATGGGGAGTCCCCCATGCATCATCCAATGCAATCATAAAGAAAGTGGAATCAGGGGCGCCTGGGTGGCTCAGTGGGTTAAGCCGCTGCCTTCGGCTCAGGTCATGATCTCAGGGTCCTGGGATCGAGTCCCGCATCGGGCTCTCTGCTCAGCAGGGAGCCTGCTTCCCTCTCTCTCTCTCTCTCTCTGTCTGCCTCTCCGACTACTTGCGATTTCTCTCTGTCAAATTAATAAATAAAATCTTTAAAAAAAAAAAAAAAAGAAAGTGGAATCATCCATTATCTCCACAAGTCCATAGTTAATCCTATGGAGTGTGGTATGTTGGCTTTTAGGCAATTTCATTATCCCAGCCACACACAAGGTGTTAGTTAAGTTATACAATTGTAGAGGAATCAATCCCATTTTCCAGTTGTTTAATCATGTGCCATGGGGTTTTGCTAATATCCCCATAAAATAATAAGATCCAACAAAAAAGCTATTGTGCAACTTCTCTGAAGTTTACCTTAAATTGTTTAGCTTAGGTAAACAAACATTTAAAGACCATCAAATCTAGAATTTAACATCCATAAAGGTGTGTTACTAAAACATAGTTTTTCTTCCTAAAATAACCCTCATTTCCAGAGATAGCCAAATCAGGACTAATTCACTTGAGAAACAAGTCCAGTTTTAACAAACTTGGCCTATTATTTACATAAGCTCAGCAAGAACAGTGTGATCATATAGATCTTTTAGAATCTGCTTTGCTGGAACTTCTTATAAGGAATCTCTAGGCTGAACTTTTAGTAGCCTCTCCAGGCCAGAAGCCAAGCCACATACTTGCCATCAGGCATGCCTGCAATACCTGTTGATTTGGGCAAATTCTTTTTTCCTGAGGTTCCCAACGTATCCTGCCAGGAAGTGACATTCTTTACTCACCTGGTGAGGTTGCTGGGAACTTTGTAAGCAAGGTATCAGGCCAACAGTTCCAAAGAGCTTTATGGCTCCAGGTTTCTTAAAGTCAACCTTAGTTCCTTAAAGCTGTCTGTTCATATCTGAGTCTATGGATGTCTTTCTCAAATATGACATTCCAGTCAAAGCCTTGGTAAAATAATCAGTTTCCAATGCTGTCCTGTTACAAGGAGAACAGATTCTTATTGAACTTATGCAAATGACTGATTGCCATAGAAGAAAGAATACTTACTGGGACCTTTTGGTTTCAGAGGGTTCAGAGAGAGAGAAAAGTTGAATGCCTTGATTTGTTTACAAATCAATACTTTTACATCTCTGTAAGTTACAGATAACTTAAGAAAAAGTATCTCTAGTCTGGAAGAGCAAACATTAGAGAACCAGCAATGTCTAAAATAAGACAAAACTATAGTGTTTTAGTTTAGTCCCATGTTACTAAATCTGGTGAATGCAGCTTTATTTAGTTCTGGAAATTCTTACCAATTTCAGTCTTAGGATTTTCAAGTATATCAAATATCTGTATTTGTCCTGAAAGTCCTTTATATGAATATCCTTGAAGATAAAATTTATTTTATAAGAGAATTAAAACCATTATAAATGACAAAAACTCAGAATGGATATGGTTAGAGTTTACAATTTAGCTGGCAAGGAAATCAGGTTATTTCTGTGACACATAACATTTCTATAATTACAATATCAAGCGATGATCTCTCAAAACATTAAAACTTTAGGAAGTGCATAGAATCTCTAGAATAGTTATAGCATTTTCCCAAATGTAATCCAAGGTTCATCATTGGTTCAGTAGTACTTCATGAGAAACTTTGCATACCAAGGAAAAGCCTGAGTTAAAGAGATTTACAACTTAAATCTTGTCAACATTTGCTAAAATCTTATAAAGTTTTAAAGCACATGCCTAAATATAATTAGGGATGTTAAACACCTGATAAAACAAAACATAGAAACTGGGTTTTCTGGGCAGGCAAAGAGAAAACCATTTATATTCTCTTAACAGTAGATCAATTAATCTAAGAAAACTTTGTCCTTTGAACAGAGAATTTGTCTTGTACCAATGTACCTTTAAAATCCATTCATTTCAATCTTAGTCCATCTTGACGATAGCTAAAATTCCTTTTCTGAAGATTTCCCTTCACAAACCTTCTATAACTTTCCTTTGCATTCAGGTTTTGTCCCAAGTCATTTCCTTCCAAACAACCATATCATTTAGGACAAAATTACCTTATAATGTACTTCCATTCCTTAAATCTTTCTTACATATCATCTACTTTCCTACATATAGAGTTGTTTCCCTTATTTCCATCAGTCTTAGTTATACTAAGCAGAATTTTGTATTCTTAGAAACACTTTAATCTCTAGTGAAGACTAAGTATTAACCAATCATGAACTGTTACAACAGAATTCTTTAGATGGCAAATTTATGAATCAGTTAAGTGCAAAACATGTTTACCAACAGATTTAAATACCATAGTTTCTTTGCAGTAAGAAGTCAAAAGCACAAACCTACATCCAGTAATTAATGACTTAGCATTTTATCCTGTTTGGTTAAGACCTAGATGTCCATAATTTAATGCCATTTGTCATCCCAGCAAAACTTTAAATTTTCAGGTTACCAAAGACTTTGAAAGCTACTTTAACAATTACCCTTTAAAACTTTGAGACAGACAGTTAGCCATCAGTTTAGTCATTTCTTTCTTAACAGATTTTAACAAATAACACGAGCTTATTTGACCTTCAGTAAACTTTGAAGTTTCACATCTACTGCTAACTTAAAAGACACGTCTTATCTTAATTAAACCAACAAACTTAACTTAGTTCCAATACTGATTTACATTCCACCTGGGCCCACTCCACTTTGAATGTTTACCTGAGACACAGAATGGAAGATCTGCAGTGGTGGGTGGTAGGGCCAGGGGATGCTCTTGCTCCTTGACAGTGGAGAGAGGAGCCATGGTGCAGGAAGCACCAAGGATGGTCTAGAGGCCAGTTATGCAGGCCCCACGCACGTTGGTGCAGAAACAGGAGAAGGTGGAAACAGAGGAAACAAAGTGCTGCCAGGAGGCAGAGAAAGGATTCCCGGTTTTAGAGCTCATAAGCCCCAACAGAGGAGCAGATGCCATGCTTTCTCACCAGCAAGGGGGGAGGGGTTAAGCAGTCCACGTCGGGCCAGAGAAGACAGGGAAACTTCCCTGAAACAGAGTTTCGGCAGCTGCTTGGAAATATTCCTTACGGTCTCTGTCTCGAGTTAGACTAACCCCAGATGGATCAGTTATAGCCATTAACACGGGAAGTGAGTGAGGGAGAAACCCCCACATCTATTAGGAGAAACAGAGAGAAATAAGGTCAGAGTCCCCTTTGCTAAGGATGGCCCAGCAACCTGGGTTTATCTGAAGTCCTACTAACAATTATCATGCAGTAATTAGCTGACTCATTTGGGCAAACACATTCTGCAAAAGCCCTTTTGTCTGGGATCCTGGTGTAGAGCAATGAAGGCCTAGGTATGAGCAGTGAAGGTATCCTAGGTCCATTTACCCTGTTTCCTGCAGAGGAGATCTAACTGATAGATCCCACTGAGGCCATGCAGTACTACAGGAGCTCAGTCCTTTCCTAAATTTTGCAATCCAGATTATTTCTGGTGGGTTAAAGGGCACCCCAAGATAGAGTCCTTGGGAACTGAAGAAGCCTACTGAGGCCATGCTCCCAGAAACATAAAGAAGGTCCATCACCAAATCCCCCCTCGACTCCTGGGTGGCGTCCCACGCAGGGTATGTCAGAGGTTCCCGTGTGTCAAAAGCGACCAGAGGCATCCCTCAAAATATCGCTATTGATTACCATCCTGCCTTCCCTGGGAAGGCATTTCTGCCATAAAAGGCCCTGGAGGGGTGCCAGCGTCCCTCTTCCTTATCGCACCCTAGGCTGCCGATGGGTGCCTGGTGAATGGACCAAAACACTGTGCCATGCCATGCCATCTTCTGTCCTAAAGACTGCATACTGTTTTGCTATTTTAACCCATGGAAATACTAGAAAAGTTTGGCAAGGGGAAATTACCCAATTTCATAGCTTTAAGTAGTCTGTAGAAGACACTAACAAGAAACAGTAAAGACTGAAATCCATCATGGTCTATGCGACATTCCAACACATGTGGTCCTTATACCCAACTTCCCCAGGAAACGGTCCCCGGTTGCATTTTAATTCAGTCGGGTACTGGTTTTGGCCGGCTCCCAGTGGAGGTCTCTCAGGCAGAAGTGGCTAGACCAGGAATGTGGACGGGATCACATTAGACCAATCACGAGGAAACCTCACACGGGAGTCTTAAAATTGGCAGCTGTCCTAGTGACTTAGGTGGCTGTCCCGAGCCCAAGAGAGACAACTTGTATAAGAACAGGAATAAAGAGAGGCCATCAAGTTTCTGGGTCTTACTGCCATTCCAGCCAGGGTACTAACTTACAGCCAAAAGGCAGACACTCTCCTCCCCGTAGAGTAGCCACGGGCTAGAGGATTATAGCCTGAGCAATTGACATGCAAGTGTTCCAATAAGACCATACTCCTTGAAAAGCCCTGAAATGAGAGTAAAGGAAAAGGAGAGAAAGTACTCACCAATTTTGTACCGAAGCTCAGAGTCCAAATGTAAAAACTCACAGCCCCACGTTGGGCGCCATATGATGAAGTTCTAGAACCTAGGTGAAGTTCGGTGGGCTGAGGTCCAGAGCTGATGACCAAGAAAGAATTCTTGAGACATCTTTGGTGCAAAATGGTGGTTTATTAAAGAACGGGGACAGGACCCATGGGCAGGAAGAGCTGCTGCCCTGGGTTGTGAGGGATGGGAGGTTATGTACCCTGAGGTTGGGGGAAGGTGAGGGAAAGGGAGGTTTCAATGGAGTTTTCATATGCTAAAGAGGGCCTACAAGGTGCCAGAAGACCAATGTTGTCTTTTAGCAAGCCATTAACATCAAGATAGTTGGGAGATTCCAGTCTTGCAGGATTGTGATCTCTGCAAGTTAACTATTTGTTTCTCGTTTATGGCAGTCAGGGGTGCCTGAGGAGTACTACACAAATTACCGAGGGGAGCGGGTGGAGAGGGGGTGCAAGGTGCCAGCTTTTGCTTTGTCCTCAGCTAGCCTCCTGCTCCCTCATCAGAATCATGAATAACAAGACTATCAGACTGTACATATATTGTAATCTACCAGAGTCGCCTGTTCTTTTAATGGGGAATGAGGAAAGGGTAATGCTGAGGTGAGGTGTCTGATACAGATGTATAGTAGTATATATGTTATTATTTATTTTACTGGTGATTCCATGTACTTCTTTGATTTGAGGATTTATTTCTAACTGCCTCTCTGAAAAGTCCTCATCAAGTATTTTTTCAATAATTACTATATTCGTTCTAGTCTCCCCTTCTATAAATACTATTGGATGAATGAGGGTTTTCCATTTTATTTTTTATTCCTCTATTATTCACATTTTCATTTAGTCTCATAATTTTCTCTGATTTATTTTCAGTTTATGAAGTTCAACTTCAGTTTTATCTGTTATTTAACTTATTTGGGGTGCCTGGGTGGCTCAGTTGGTTAAGCTTCTGCCTTGGGCTCAGGTCATGATCCCAGAGATGCAGCCCTGTGGCAGGATCCCTGCTCAGCAGGGAGTCTGCTTCTCCCTCATCTGCTCCCCCTGCTTGTGCTCCTCTCTGTTGAATATATAAACAAATAAATAAATAAAATCTTTATTTTAAAAAAAACTTCTATGAAGTTTTGAATACCAATAAACACATTTTTATGCCTTTCTTTTTTACTACTTAACATGGTTATGTGGTTTTTGTTCTTTATTCTATTGATATGTTATATTGATTGGTTGTTGTATGTTGAACCATCCTTGGATTTTACGAATAAATCCCATTTGGTCATGGTATATAATCCTTTTGATGTGGATGAAGTTTTAGAATATAAGGAGCTCCAGTGGGGTAGAGTCCAGAGCTGATGACCAAGAAAGAATTCTTGAGACATCTTTGGTGCAAAATGGTGGTTTATTGGGGCACCTGAGTGGCTCAGTGGTTTAACGCCTTTGCCTTCGGCTCAGGTCATGATCCCAGGGTCCTGGGATCAAGCCCCACATTGGGCTCTCTGCTCCATGGGGAGCCTGCTTCCTCCTCTCTGCCTGCCTCTCTGCCTACTTGTAATCTCTGTCTGTCAAATAAATAAATAAAATCTTTAAAAAAATGGTTTATTAAAGCACTGGGACAGGACCCCTGGGCTGAAAGAGCTGTTGCACTGGGGTTGATTATATACTATGGAGTTAAGGGGGAGGTAAGGAAAAAGGGAGGTTTCAAAAGAACTTTCATATGACCTATGGGATACCTAAGGCCTTGCCATTGTCAAGTTAAAGTTGTTTTTCCTTTTAGTAAGGCATTAGCAGTAAGAGTTGGGAGCTTCCTGGAGGAGTATCACATTCCTCCTATCACAAGTCCTTGCCAATGAGCTTTAGGTTTAGAAGAAATTTAACTTTTATTTACATTTCCCTCTGTCTCAGCCTCCCTCAATTTTATCAAGGGAAAAATGATGATAGGGCTTCAGGAACTGAGTTACAGGTCTTTGGAAGTTAGGCTGTTGATAAGAAAGCTTCTTCCTAAGAAAAAAAAAGAAAGAAAGAAAGATAGAAAGCAAGCTTCTTCCTTGTAAATCACTAGGACATTTGTAAATTGAGGGAGAATCAGGTCTTGCAGGATTGTGATCTCTACAAGTTAACTATTTGTTTTTCCTTTAGGGCAGCCAGAAATGCCTGAGGAATATTACATATATCCCATGGGGGAGGTGTGTGTGAGAGGGGGCTGGGGGTGAGGGAGGGTGGCAGGAAGTTGTTGTGGTGGTGATTGTGGGGTGTCAGCTTCTGTTTTGTCCTCAGCTTGCCTTGTTATTCATTAGCTATTCTAATCAAGGAAAAAGGAAAAAAAAATAAAATGGAGGAAAAGACAGAAAATTTAAAAAAATACAAAGGAAAATATATTAATTTTAGGATGATTTGTTAGACATAAAGATGCCATAAAAATCTAAAACTTTAGATGAAATGGATCACTTTCTAGTAAAATATATAATACCAGAGTTGACTCAAGGAGAATGTGAAAAACAAAAGAGAGCCATATCTGCTAGAGGACATATGTTGCTACTTCTGGTAAATTGCCCACATTTTCATCTAATTGGCTTGGAGAATCTACCTCCATATTGTAGTATTGAACATGTGGCCAAGGCTTGGATGCCAAGGATCACCTGGACTTGATGTTTGAACAGGAATCCCAATCTGAGTCAATCTTATATATAAAGATTCTTTGTTTAGAATAAGTAAATTTGTAATATATAAAAATGGAGTTGTACTTGGTCATCTTTCTTTGCCACCCTTTGGGAAAAGCTTTCTCAAAAACAAAAATTAAACAAAACAAAAAACACATTAGTATCTGACTTTGTTAATACAAGAATTACAATTGTAGGCCAAGCCCAATGTCTTAGAAAATGAGTCCAAACAGGGTTTATTCTGTTCATTCAGTGGCAGTAAAATACTACTAGTAATTTAGTCAGCTTATTATATTCTGAAAAGTCATTTTGCAAAATTCAATGTCAATTCTAAGTTTTAAATGGAAGTGATTAGCATTTTCTTTTTTAACATGATGGAGAGTATCTTCTTGAAAAAATAGGGATATCAGTGAACTTCCTATTTAACTATAATCATTCAGGGGGTGCTAGATATAAGTCTCAATACTGTATAAGTTTTATGTAAAAATGTATATATTTTAGGAGGATTAAAGAGTTTTTTATTTTTATTCTTACTATGTATTCATTTGGAGGATTAAAGAGTTAAATGAATACATAGTAAGAATAAAAATAAACATGAATATTGGTCTCATTTTAAAATGACGAATTACCTTTTATATGTGAGAAACAGAAGAAAAAGTGAAAAAAATGACAGGTTTCATATTATGTTGTATTACTTGGAACTTTGACAAAATCATTAACTTAGAAAGGCAGGTAACAAGCTGCAATATATGAGCAAACTCTATGATAAAATGGTTAACTATATATATATATATATATATGCACACATATATGTATGTGTATATATATATTATGAGTATATATTTTATATAATATATATTTAAAATTGATATACTCTCATATAAAATATTAAAAAAATTTACGTCACTTAATAAGATGATAAATATAACCAGACAATTTACCAATTCCAATGTGATATGACAAATAAATTTAGCCTTATTAGTAATCAGATAAATTAACATTAAAGCAATGAACATTTTTGCCTATCATTTGACAAAGGATTGTTTCCATCTCTCTCTCTCTCTCTCTATTTTCTGGACAAAGAATTGTTTTCCCTTTTGTAGTAAGAAAAGACAATGTTGGTAATAATACACTACTTGGTAAGTCTGGCAAATTGTTGGGGAGAATGGAAATGGCTACAAGTTTTTTTTTTTCTTTAAAGATTTTATTTATTTCTTTGACAGACAGAGATCACAAGTAGGCAGAGAGGCAGGCAGAGAGAGAGAGGGGGAAAACAGGCACCTTGCCGAGCAACGAGAGCCCAATCCCAGGACCTTGAGATCATGACCCAAGCTGAAGGCAGAGGCTCAAACCACTGAGCCACCCGGGTGCCCCTGGCTACAAGTTTTTGATGTTTTGGCATTATAGAGCAGTGACCTTAAAATTGTTTATCCCCTTTGACCTGATAATTTTTACATTTATACATTTTTTAAGGTAAATATACAGATATGCCTATAAGGATTTTTTGATGTTGCTTAAGATAACAAAAATATGTAAACATTTCAGATGTTCAACACTTTTTTAAAAGACTTTGACAGAGAGAAAGAGAGAGAGAACACAAGCAGGGGGAGTGGCAGGCAGAGGGAGAAGCAGGCTCACCTCTGAGCAAGGAGCCCAGAGTGGGGCTTGATCCCAGGACCCTGGGATCATAACCTGAGCTAAAGGCAAACACTTAAGTGACTGAGCCACCCAGGTGCTACATTCAACACTTTTCTAATTTCTAATAAGTTATATTCATTAGCCGTATGTTAGAGTACTAGGCTTTTTATCTAAAATCATGTTTTTAAATAGAATATTTTAGTTTTTAGAAATGTATATTTAAGTTAGAAAAAGCTCTTCAAATGGACTCTTGGCATTCCTTTCTAGAAATTTTCTATTTTCTTGACTTGTGTTGAAAGACCCGCGGATCTGCCCCCTTGCCTATGTGACCATGCCTCGGCTATTAGGAGAAGGTCTCTTGTTCAAACAGGAGACAAGTGTCATGCCCTAAAAGCCAAGCAGTTACAGAAAGGCAAAAGAGCAGTTACATTGAATTCAACCCTGGGGGAAGGGTCTTTTCACTGCAAGGGGAGGAGGGGGACTCTTACACAACAAAAGAGCAGTTAATTAGTTAACGACGGGGGGGGGGGGTGTCTTTCAGTGTCACATTTTAGTTTTATGATTAATTTTTACCTCTTTTTTCTGTCTTGACTATCTTTGTTACCTCCTTTGTGTCTATCTATAATTGTTCCTTTTCCAAGGGATTCCAAGGATCATTTAGTAATAATGATTACTAAACATACTTTTACAGGCAATATCTTGTACTTCTTTGACTTCACTTAGCATCTTTGTTTTAATTTTAGAAGCTTACTTGATATCCATAGTAGCCAGATAAACATTGCCACTAAAATATGCCTCTGACATCTCAAATCTCAGAGATCCTGGCTGAATTGTTTTCTATTGCTCTACCATGACAAACCAGTTATAATACATTTTTTATATAAGTCCACTCAGTTACATAATGAGAAATTTGAGGTCATCTCTAAATTATCTAAGCTGCCACCAAATATCACTCTGCTTCTTTAATATTATGTACTTGAATCATGTATTTCCACATCTCATTTGCCACACCATTATTTCAGGACTTTATACTTTTTTCATCCAATTAATGCCATAACTCTATAAGTGGGACAATCTGACTTTTCCACAATCTGTTCTGCATTTCCCTGCTGGCATGACTGTTCTAGAAATTGAATAATTTTTTTCCTCTTACTAAAATCACATCAACTGTGCACTGCTTAGAGGATCTAGTTCAAGTCTTCAGCATGATATACTGAAGTCATTTGTTACCTCTTTGGCCTCATCACTTCATATTTTGCTAATATGTTTAGACCTTTTCCTCTTCTACCCCAGAGTATGATGAGTACTGATCCCTGAATTTTCAGTGTTCTGTTATGCATTTCTACTCTTGCATGTAGTGTTCATTTTGCTTAGAATAAAATTAATGACCTCATTTCATTGGTCAATTACTACTAGTACTGCTAGGTACAACTCAGATATCACCTAACTTTGGGAGTTTTGACTTATTAATGTAGATTGTTCCTTCTAGGCCATTCAATTTTGCCTTATATCCAGAAGATATTAGGGCATTCAGCTCTAAGAGTATCCATCGCACACAGTGTCAGCATATGTTTATCTGCTTTCTTTAAAATTTAATACATTTCTTAATGATAAGTGTTATATTTCTTAACTACAATCCTAACATCCAGCATTAGGCCTGGCACATTCTGGATAAGTATGTATGTGTTGAATGCATGAATTAATGATCTGGAAAAGGTTTGGCAGATATTATAACAGGCAAGAAATATTACACAAATATGTTAACTAAGTGAAAGAAGTCTAGGCTGAAATAAATCAAATCCAGGGTGCTGGGTAGCACTATCAAAATAAGTTTTCTCTGGAGAATAAAGGGTGAAAAATAAGCCTGGAATGCTAACATTAGCCCAAAATTCTGAAACTGAACCAAGAACTCTTTTTGGTAAAATTTTTGTTTGTTTGACATGTTTTAATTGAGTATATGCTACACACACACACACACACACACACATACACACACACACATGCTGATGCCATAACTATGCTAGTTTTTAGAAATGTAGCAATAATAAAAAGAAAGCTCTTACGGGGAGCTTCTGCTTTGGAGTGGGAGTGGGGAAGAACACAGGTACAAGATAAATAAAAAATATGTTTTAGAGATAAGTGTCATAGCAACAACAAAAAATACACTTTGAGGATAGATACAGGGCAGAGGTGGTGGATAGCTGTGTTGTGATCAGTGATGTCAGAATGGATAACCCAGAACCCATAGTTGGCTGATAATTAGTGTCTGTCCTGTATGAATGACGGATTCTCATCTTTCAAAACAGGAATTTCCTGAAAATGCTTTTCCAAGCCCCCACATTTTTGTGGCGATGTTAAAGATCCAGGTTTCATAACTAAAAATGGAGAGTTTCAACTGTCATGTAAAAGGAGAGTCTCTTATTATTTCACAGTGAAAAAGCCCAAGTTAGGATGGGAAAGAACTTTCAAATCTTAAAGTTACAAAAAATACAGTTCAGATTTCCATTCAAAATTCTCATACCAGAACATTTCTTATAGAACAGATTATACATTTACCTCATGTAATGAAAAGATGTAAAATGTTTGGTTAACTGTTGTAAAGATACTGCAGATGAAGATACTGAGAGCTTAAAGCAAGGTGATGACAGAAATGTGTATTTCCAAAAAATTTCAGAAATATTATATATATTTCAGAAACATTATATTCCTTTGTGGAATTTTCAGTACATGCAGTGTTTTGATGTTTATATTGTTATATGCTCAAACTTGTTTGCACTTATGAAAGGATTTTTATTCTTCATGGAAGATTGAGAGCACAACTTGTTTTTATGGTTAACCAAAAAAGATACTTTATGTTACTATCAGAGACCTATCCATTGGCTATAAGTGCTTTTAAAAAGAATTTTATTATTCAGATAAGGTGTTCTTTTTTTAAGTAGGCCAGAATAAACAGACAAATAAATAACTAGGAATAAAATAAAGGAGAAAATTGTTAAGAAGGAAGTATTTATGTTCACACTCATGAGTATAACTGATGCTATGGATTTAAATGATAAATTATAATGTAAAAAACAGATCAAGTGGAGATTAGAAAATTCAGGTACAAGTCTTCCCAGCTTCTGATATTTGGTAGGGCAGATATAGATGAGAGTGATTTGGGAGCTCAATCTAATACTCAGCAATTGCTTTGAAACAAAAATAAGCTTTATAATTTGAAAGTCGATATTAAATTGTGCTTCTGATAAAAGCAGCATACAGTAGTAGAGTGGGATCAGTTGATTTTAAGTAAAGTTAAACTGTTAAGATATTGGCAGTTTTTCAAAGAGGAAGGATATTGTCTTTTTGAAGCTTTGATAGCAAGGATTAGTTAGGGATTCCATTCTAGGCAAAAATGGTACCCAAAGGTCAAGTATTGTATTTTTTGCAGGATCAAGAATATAATAAATTTATAGTAGGCCTAGGAGTAAGACACTGAGCCATTTAGGGCTCATTATAATATTTTTCTGGGCATAGGATGAATCATAGATGAGAGGTTGATTAGTTTTCTATTCTGCATGGGAAACTGGCACAAGGGGCACCTGGGTGGCTCAGTGGGTTAAGCCTCTGCCTTCGGCTTGGGTCATGATCTTGGGGTCCTGGGATGGAGCCCCACATAGGGCTCTCTGCTCGGCAGGGAGCCTGCTTCCTCCTCTCTCTCTCTCAGCCTGCCTCTCTGCCTACTTGTGATCTCTGTCTGTCAAATAAATAAAATCTTTAGAAAAAAAATCTTAAAAAAATAAATAAAATCTTTAAAAAAAACTGGCACAAATGTAGGGACTTAAAGCAATATCCCTTTATTCACAGGTCTATAAGTCAGAATACTGGCATGAGGTGACTTGAGTTCTCTGTTAAAGGTCTTAAAGGCCTGAAATCAGTATTAAAAACATTTTCAGATAATTTGAACATCTAATTCATTTTGGGATTGGCATCATTCACCATTTCTCATTCAAGTTGTCATGTATCTGGTTCTTGGTATGAAAGGTGATATTTTATTGTCCCTTGAACACTTTGGCTATTATGTTAAGCTACTTTGGTTCCTGTTTAAACTTTGTTTTTGGTTTTGTTTAAATTTTATCTGGTATTTAGTTTAGATTTGGCGCACAGTGCCTCTTCTACTTTTGTGGACTGTGGTTCCATGACACCTTTGTGTTAGAACCTTTGTGGTACTATTTTGTCTGATTTATCTTATACAGGTAGGGTTAGTACAGATCTGTGTTTGTGCTGCTTAAGCCGGCAGGAAAAGCTTCCCAGGCCAGGGCACCTGGTGCTTCTAGATGGGGGAAGGGTAGCTGTGTTGCACTTGGATAAAGAGCACTTCCTGGGCCAGGAACTTGTGTCAGGATCTCCCTTGTCTGTATGGGATGGTGATTATTTACAAAGTTGAGAGCTTTTTGTGGTGTTGGTAGGTATAGGCAAGTTGCCTGGTATCTCTGGGTATGGCAGAGGAGTCTCGGACCCAGCTAAAGAGAAGACCATTTTTAAAGGTGGGAGCTTTATACAGTGGGATCACTTTTGCTGGTACCCTTGATCACCAGTATGGTATGTCTGGGTGGGGAAAGGGGGCCTCAGGCCCAGTGGGGAAGGAAAGCACTTCTCCAGGTCACTTAATTGTCAACAGGGCTTCCAATTTTCTCTCTTTACAGCTTCTGCAGGGCTCACCTGGTGTTTTCAGTGGGACTTCCATTTGATCTGATGGAGGAAGAGCCTGTTAGAACTGCTTTCTGTTACTAAGTTGGGAGTTAGGAAGTGCTGAGCCTGGGTCACCTTTTTATTTGGAGGGATCATAAGATGTCCTGCCATGAGGTTGTTCATCCATTCCAAAGGTCCCTAGCCAATTCACTTTCCCCTTTAGAACTTTCAGAGTTCTCCTGTGGTTGTCTCATGTTATTTCTAGGATATATAGTTGTACTTATAGAGGGGGGAGCAGAGAGAGAGGAGTATAAACTATCTTATCTGGACTAGAAATCCTGTGACTTTTAAGGACTCACCTGATTAGGTCAGGCTCATTCTGGATAAGCTCCCAATCAACTGTACCATACATCATAATGTAGGAATGGGAATGGTAGTCTATCACATTCACAGGTGATACTCTAAAAGTCACTGGGGGCCATTTTAGAATTCTACCACAGAAAGCATTTGTGAATGTACTGAAGTATTGATTAGGTAGTTATCATCTGGAAGGTTGGAACACATTAGTGTAGCAAGAAGACAAGTACTGCTCTAATTATTCCTCTCTTTAAATGAAATAGATGTAGTATCAGAAATACTTAGTAATAATCAGAATATTCAAACAACTTTCAGAATTTAATGTGAGTATCAGAGGTTCATTTAAGACTTTATTTCCAGCCATGCAAATATCTTCTGTGTGAAAAATATTCTAGCTCAAAGATGTACTAAAAGACTTCACTAGTATACCCTGTTTATATTTTATGTTTCTGTGTAATTACTGTAGCTGCCAGTAATTCACATAGAAAATGAAGGTCGGGGTGCCTGAGTGGCTAAGTTGGTTAAGCATCTGCCTCCTGCTAGATCATGATCTCAGGGTCCTGGGATTGAGCCCCACATTGGGAACCCCTGCTCAGAGGGAGTCTGATTCTTCCTCTCCCCTTCCCCATGCTCGTTTTCTCTGTCTCAAATAAA
Organism: Mustela lutreola; assembly: GCF_030435805.1. Classification (NCBI taxonomy): domain Eukaryota; kingdom Metazoa; phylum Chordata; class Mammalia; order Carnivora; family Mustelidae; genus Mustela; species Mustela lutreola. The sequence goes on along the minus strand of NC_081308.1, from coordinate 30,061,694 downwards.
ATAAATAAAATCTTAGAAATGTCAGTGATGATTCTGACTTTAAATTTTTAGAGAAAGTTTATACTTAACACTGACCATATTTATATAGGTTTCTCAGTGTATAAAGTTTATGACTGTTGCTTTTGTCAAAATACAGTTTACTCTCAACTAAACCAGGATTGAAAATTTTAAGCAAAATTTGCTGGTTTGGCCAATATACAAAAAACAAAAACAAAAACAAAAAATTAAAAACTCCAGTTTCCAGGCTGAATTAGGAGAAAAGTCCTTACTATGTTTGGATTGGAAGAGAAGCATGACCTAAAATTTGATTTTTTTTAAAAAGATTTTATTTATTTTTTGACAGAGAGAGTGAGAGAGCACAAGCAGGGAGAAGAACAGAGGGAGAGGGAGAAGCAGGCTTCCTGCTGAGCAGGGAGCCTGACACAGGGCTAGATCCCAGAACCCTGGCATCATGACCTGAGTCGAAGGCAGATGCTTAACCTGAGCCACCCAGGTCCCCCTAAAATTTGATTTTAAAGTGTCATGGTTTGGGGTAATACTTTGATAGGGATGATTAGAATTGAATTAGTTAAGCATGCTTTTGAACTCCAGCTTTTCAGATTACAACTTGGGAGGCTCATTCACATAAAGATTAAGATCTATAAACCATAATATACCTTATAAGAATAAAGCATATGTTTTTAAAAATTATATGAACTTAATTTATAAATAAAAAGAAATTCAGGTCACCTGGGTGACTCAGTCTGTTAAGTGTCGAACTCTTGGTTTCAGCTCAGGTCGGTGATCTCAGGGTCATGGGCTCAAGCCCTACATCCTGCTCTGTGCTCAGCAGAGTCTGTTTGATTTGAGTTTCTCTCCCTCTGCCTCTGTTCCCTGTGTCCCCCATCCTTCCACTCACACATACATCTAAAGAAAATTTAAAAAAAAAAAACAAAAAAAAAACCTGAGACTTGAATGTACTTATAAAACAAAAATTGGAGAAGTACATATACCGGCTTTTTTCCTTAGTTGATTACAATCACAGCAAAGCAAAGTGTGACATGTTTAAGAGCAATGTCATTAAATTCTAAATTCTATGGCTTGTCATCTCATCACTTCTAAAGATAAAATGTACTTGTTCTCTTCTTCATGATACCAGTTCTGAGTAGATGAAAGGAAAATTAAAAGAAGATTGTTAAACAGCCGAGTTAAAGAACAGAATGGAGGACAAGGGGAAGAGGCAACTACTCCCTCTTTATACACCTTCAAGCCTAGAGTTGATAATACTGGCTTCTCACAGCTGCTAGCCTCAGGGAATTCATCATCTCTTTGTTTCCTTTCATTCTTTACACACTTTTAGTAAATAGTTTCTTCATTAAACTCTATTTCATCACCCTTTTCAAGTGTGCCATCAATTTTTGCCCAGGACCCTAAATGATATATTAGTAGTAGAAAATGGGAGAAACTTTAAGGTAGTGTTAAGGGTTGGGATAAACTGCTGGAAGAGAGATAGGAAGACAAAGTTTTAAAAGCTTTTCTATGGCATTCTATGAATGTAATGACTTTTTTATGTGAGTGATTCTAATAAATTCTTAATGTTCCTGATTATTCTGGTTGTGTTCCTCTTTGTATGCACACTTAAGATGAGACATGGCTGTGAGATGTCTGGGATTTGCACGACTAGATAATTCTGTTAGTTTCCATCTGGATTGATTATCTATTAAGACATTTCTCCTATGGAATCAGAACATCCCACCCTAGTGTACCTGCTAAGTTTCTTTTGAAATTCAGTGATCCATTATAGTGGGAAATTTGTTTTTCCACTAAGATAGGACAGTACTGTTTGGTTTTTTATATATTTTCTTTTATTTTGGAACAGAAATTGAGGAAAGTTCAATCATTCCTTCAGGAAACAATGATTCAGTACAGATTGTTACATTGGGATTCAATTTTAGATCAGATTCAGATTCTTATATTTAACAGGACAATATCGCTGTCAGGCAAGACAGCATTTTTTTTTTTTTTAAATTCTGGAAGAGAAATTGGGGAAAGTCCAAACATTCCTTCAGGAACCAGTGATTCAGTTCAGATTATTATATGGGGATTCAATTTAATTTTTAAATTTTTTTTCAGGATTCAATTTTAGATTAGATTCAGATTATTATATTTAAAAATCAGTCCAAAAGTTGTTTACAATCAGACAGGTGACTACTGTTTGTCTATCACTATAATTGTTTGTATAGCTGAGAATTCAGATCTCAATTAGAATTTTCTCTTTCACCAGACTCTACTGCTTTCCTACGACAAATAGGACAGGTAGAGTTCTCCAACAGCCAGCGATCGATACAGTGGATATGAAATTCATGGGAGCAAGGTAGGATGCGTAGTCTGTTGCCTTCTGTATACTCTGTGATGCAAATACTACAGGCTTTTAATGCACCACTTTTACCAAAAGATCTTACAGCCAAGTTGTCAATTTGTGCTTTGGTGAGTCCTGTAGTTCGGTCATGATAGTCTTCATTCAAGAGAAAAAAATGGTCCAGATTAAGGGAGGTCCAAGAGTTACTTTCATCAAATATTATTGGGCTCATAGGTCTACTTTCTTGCCTGGCTTCTGATGGTGAGCCTGATGATAAGCTTATTTCATTAGTGCCGTCAAACATCAGTGATCTAATTTCTGAATTTTCATCACTGGAGCTGGAACTGGAAATAGGACTAGAATTGAAACTAGTTATGTAGCTGGAATTTGAACTAGAAATCAATGGAAAACTTGAATGGAAATCAGAACTAGTAGTTGAATTGGAACCAGAACTAGTCCTATCACCAGAACCATCTCTTTCATTTGGTGACTCTGCCCTTTCCATGTTTTCACTTGGGGGTGAGATACTATGCACTAAATCACTATCACTGTCCATAAGGTCAATTGAGCCACTGAATGTTGTCACTGTCTGCGTTAATGTGCTCTGAATTGTAGTAGATATTGTATCATTTAAATCAGTATTTAAAATTCTGTGGATGGGAATTCCGATGGTACTGAGATAAGCTGTTGCATCTGTCTGCTCAAAAGATGGAAACATATTCCAAAGTCCTCCTTGTTCACTTTCTAAAGTTGGTGTCTCACATGTTAACGGAGTTCTGCTAGCTATGCTATCACTATGAGAATATGCCCCAAGATGAACTTGTCCTACTTCAAAATTGAACAATATGGTTGAACTTATCTGCTCCACTTCCCAAGATTCACCATCACTGGTTGTATCTGGAGAACTTTCTTCTTGAACAGCATTCCTTGTTCCAGAAGTTGAAAAAAGACCACTATTTTGTGGCTCAGTTCCAGTTATTTGCTGTCCAGATGTTTCTTGGTGCTGAATTCTAGAATATAACTCATTCTCCTCTTCCAGAAGCTGCTCAAAAGTCTCAGGTGCTATACTCTGATGAAATCTTAGTAAAAGATCACTCCATGAATTTGGAGCTGAACTACTTTCAATTCTTGCTCTGGTTCTTCGATGCTCTGGGCTCCTACTTCTTGCTCTTCGCTGACCTCTAGTGACTGGTACTTCTATTAATGCTTCAGTTGTACTTTGTTCTGACATAGGTGGTCTTATAAATGTTGATTCAGACTGTGTATTTTCCGCTTGCCTTTGGATGTTTTCTATATTGTCTCCTCTGGGAAATCTTGTAGATGGTACATCTTTGTTCTCTGGATTTGGGCTCCCATTATTAACATTAAAATTCATTTCTAAACCAAATTTGGTATTATTGTTATTTGAATTAATCTGGCTCAGTTCTTCCCAAATTTGGTGTTCTGTTTGCCTACTTGTCACATTTTCAGTTTGTTGGAAAGAGTTAACCCAGTTTAATAGAGAGTCACCACTAGATGAATTATCAGAAGAATCTCCTCCACCTGTTAACAAAAAAAAGTGGTGGCAGAAAGGAACTACCAAAATTAGAAGCATCATAAAATAGTACTCTGAAACCTTGTTTCAAAAGCAAACAAAAAATTAGAACTTTAATACTCAGATGTTCTTAATATATTTCACATTTATAGAGTTAATATTTTGTAAACTATATTTTCTAGATTTACAAGTGAAGGCAGGACAGTTTGAGTTCCTTCTGAAAAGTTAGTTAATCCTAGGTAAATTTAGAGAATTTTTTTAAAGGAATCTGGAGTAAGTCTGTTTTCAATATTTCATCTTATGCATGGCCCTGTGTACCACCATGGGAGGAGAATCAAGAGACAACATTTTTTCACTCCACTGTCAAAACACTAATGCAATTAAAAAAGGTGAAGGTACCGCACTAGTATTTTAGTTCAATTTACATTATTGCCTAATTCTCATTAGCATACAACATTACTTCTTCTAGGCTCTTAAGTGTTTATGGTAATATATAAAGTTTTTAAAAAAAATATAAGACCATTGTAACCATTGCTCAAATTTAAATAAAGTTTATAGGTTTTAAAGTTTTTGAATACTTCTTGATGTTACCAGATTTTAAGTTGACATGAAACTGAAGGTCAGCTCAAATGGAGAGACTGAACCTAGCATAGTATATATGAAGCCATATTTAAGAACTGAACTATTATATATCATCTTCTTTTGATCGTAAAGTTCTCAACCTTAGCACTGTTGACATTTTAGTGTTGGATGAGTCTTGGTTTTGGGGAGCTATCTTATACATTGTGAGGTGTTTGGCAGTATCCTTGGCTTCTGCCTGCTATTTGCCAGTAACACCCACTCATCAGTTTTGACAATCAAAATATCTCCAGACATTGTCAAATGTCCCTTGGGGGTTGGGAGCAAAATTACTCCCAGTTAAATAGAGAATATAATATTTTTTGCTGGTGAGTAAGTCCATGTCTTTATAGAAAAAATAATTCAGGAAGTAGGAGGAACTTTTAGTTGAGGTGGAAAACCAAGAAAAATAATAAGCTATTTCACACTGTTTCCCAATTAAAGTAACGCAAATATGAATTGGGGGAAAAACATATCTCAACATTCTCCCCCCAAATCAGGTAAATATCAGTTCTTTTTAATGAGAAGTTACTTAGCACCAAATTAATGTGTGCCACTTTTGTTTTATCTTTGGCTGACTCTACTCTGAAGTTCCTTACCCGTCCCATTCTATTCTCCCTAAAAGTGAAATATACCTGTATTTTTATCTGAATTTTGTGGTGGGTTGTCTTTAATTCGTTGAAGTCTCCTCTGCAATTCTTCTAATGTAGTTTCACCGGGAATGCCTAGTAAATCGTTATCCCTCATTAGCTTGTAATCTTCTTCACTCAGGTTATTTACAAATTGATAGAAATCTTCTTCCCGGACCAGTCGGTCCCTCTGACTTCTGCGTAGGGCTGCAGATTTGTCTTCATCGTCGAAACCTGAATTTTCCATCTTGATGAGCAAGTGGAAGATATCTGACTTTTACGCCATGCTGTTGAAAAACAATAACTGAGTTTTGATTTATATTCAAAATAAATCTATGAAATAGATTTATGAATAATCTATGAAATATACTAACTGAATTCTCTTTCTGCTCCGGTTGGAGTGTGGCAGGACCAGATGCGGTTGGATCTGCCTCCGCGTAGGTTTCTTCTGCCTCCCTGACCGCAGGCTCTGTGGCTTCTGATGAGTCCTTAGTTGAGAACTGCCTTTATGTAGGAGCTTGCTAGACACCGTTGCCTAGGTATCCATTATCTTCCCCTTTGTTACCAACTAGGGACTATATTCAGGGTAGGTTTCATTTTCATTTAAACCAGCAAATACTACAGAAGCTTACTGTGTGCCAAGCACTGTCCTTCACCTCTTTTTATCTGCATGAGCCTATTCCCCGGCTTTCAGGAGGCTTTTCCAGGCTCTGCTATACTCTTACTATTTGGATATTAAATTAAAGAACCCGAATGTAGTTACTTATACTACATATGACTGCCTTCTTCAAAATGTCACACCAAAGTCATTCTAGTCAAGTGTAACAATTCTCATTTTCAGGTGCCCAGGGAAGTCTCTCTTTTCTCCTCATGAATTCCTCAAATCATAGATACTCAGTAAGAAAACCCACGTTTTTTGATAATTTACCAGAGCTATAGCTGAATTTCTTTTGCTGGGTCTTTTCTTTCTCACTCTTTTATTATCATTTTTTTAATTTATTATTTTAAAATATTTTTTAATCCTTTTCACTCTTAAATCCTTTCACTCTTATTATACAGTCCCTCAAACTTCTGTTAAAGCAAAACATAACAAAAACAAAAACTTCGGCAGGCTTTCTGGTCAATTCTTTAAGGAATTTTCCACAAAAACATAGTTTCATTTTTGTTCTCCTTTCTCATAAATATTATAAATAATTCTTAATTAGCCAGAACTTCGCAGGCACTTTTAAAACAAAAGAGTTGCCTTGCCTATTGAAATGTGTACTGATTCTGCTAATTTTGTTCCATGTATGTTAGTGCAGCCAGGATGGCACGGTAATAATGCTCAATGGCAGTGCTGTCTGAAGGAGACCTAGAAGAGTATTTGGACTTGTTAATCTTACCAGTCCCTCTTAACACTTGTTTTGGAATCCTTCAAGTTGTTCGTGTAAAGACAAGATTTGGCTATGGAATTTGAAATATTATTCAACTGGACTTAACAGTGAATCTGTCCAGCCTAAACAGTCAGTTAATATCCACTAGAGATATGTCAAATATTGCAGAAGTCTGTATTCCCAAGTAATTTATTTTCCAGATGATGGAACTATCACATAGAAACTGTGAAAATACAATATGTTATATGTGATAAGAGATTTATATCTATAATATTGTATAAGTACAAGGAAATTTGTGATGTTATTTAATGGGGGTTAGGGAATAGTTCACAGATAGTACATTTAAATCTGGATCTTTAAATATAATTATGAGTTTCTACTGGTGGAAAGTGTCAGTTGTGTATGTGTTGGTGAAGAGAGAGTATGTCAGACTGAAGGAATAGACCTAAAAGACATTGGCTTCTTTGGGGAACTGTGGCCACAATATTGGAGTTGGGGTGGAAATGATATGAAATTTATTCCAGAAGAAATAATTGATATAGATTATAAATTGAGTTTTGAGTTTTCCCTGTAAGAAATAGGGCACATATTGAGATGTTTTATTATTTTTTGAGTACAGATAATGGATTTTATTTTAGCCTGCTTAGTGTCCACTTAACATACTTATGATAATAGCATCCTGATTTTCTCAAAGGAAAAACCCCTTTTTCAATCTTAGTCAAGTTGGTTTAGGTTCAGCTGAATTCACTGCCACAGATGAAGGAAAGGGCACATAATGCAGTCATGTCTAATCAATAGATCTCAAATTGCTGGTTATGGTAGCTGGTTCAAGCATGGATATGTGACCAAAATGATATTTAAAAGTTAAATCTGGAGGGGGGGCACCTGGGTGGCTCAGTGGGTTAAAGCCTCTGCCTTTGGCTCAGGTCATGATCCCAGGGTCCTGGGATCGAGCCCCGCATTGGGCTCTCTGCTCAGTGGGAAGCCTGCTTCCTCCTCTCTCTCTGCCTGCCTCTCTGCCTGCCTCTCTGCCTACTTGTGATCTGTCTGTCAAATAAATAAATAAAAATCTTTTTAAAAAAAGTTAAATCTGGGGTGCATGGGTGGCATAGTTGGTTGTGTGTCTGACTCTTAGTTTGGCTCAGGTCATGATCTCAGGGTCATGGAACTGGGCCCTGTATTGACACAAGGCTCCTTGCTCAGCAAGGAGTCTGTTTGGATTTCTCTCCCTCACCCCCCCACCTCCCCCCACACCCCCCCCCCACCTCCCTGTGCACTCCCTCACAAATAAATAAGTCTTTAAAAATTTTTTTTAAAAAGTTCAATCTGAGATATTACTTATAACTATTAAAAATGAAAAAAATATTTTTTAATGTGGTTGCTAAGCTGGTAGGATGTAAACCTGAAAATGCTTGGGGTTATCTTGTACACCCAAGAATGAGGAAAATCAATATAAAGTGACAGAGAACAACAGATGAAGAAAGGGCCAGATACCTAAGAAAAAAATTTGAGAAATACCTGAAGCTAGATATGCCTTAGGATCTTTAGATCTGTAAACCAATGTATTTCTTCTTTTTTTCCTAAATGTAAAGCTTGTGTAGAATTTTTGTCACTTAAAATAGAAAGAAGGTTCCTAATGGTTGAAACAAGAGAGTGATATGATCAGTGATCTAGTCAGATGTCAGGAAGTAATTTTTAATAAATTTGCCACCTAAAACTTATTTTCTGTTGTCCATTTTATAAAGTTTACTTGTTTATGTAAGTTTAATTGGGTTTAGTTTTTTATGAAAATACAAGAATACAGATATTTTGTCATTTACTTAATAGGTATCATACACTGAAATTGTTTATAATTGAGTTGAAACAAATGAGCAATCATTTTCATTTGATTATGAATCAAATATGGTTAGCATATACTGTTAATCTGTTAAATAAACTTCCAAATTCTCTGTGCCATGAGATCCTTTCAATGTGTCCCTATTTTCTTATGTGTTTCACATATTATCCAGTGTATTCTAATACCTTGGCCCAATAATGGTCATTTAATTGTCAAGTGAAGAGAAAATATCCTGAAGTAAATTACCACTGAGCATTTGGTTTATTTTAGAAATGGGATGGTTCTTGTAGGAACTAAAATGTTTTTCACTGATACCTTAATAAATAGTGAGATACTGTTATGTAACCAATTAGCTCCCTGATGGGATTTTTGGATGCCTAAGTTTAGCAAAGTCTTAATTAGTGTGAGTAGGTATGTGCTTGTGTGTGCACAAACACATATAGGTGTGATGTATTTAAACATTTAAAATAGATGTTTGGTTAGGTTAATAACCATTGGCTCAAGTCTAGTTTCTGGGTACTAGTAATAGGTTTATTTCAGTTAAGTCTTGACATTTCCTTTGCAGTGTGAATGTACTTCATCTCAAACATTGAGTTCCTATAGCATTATCATTGTTGTCTGCTTTAAGGTCTTGTTTTTAATATTTGTTATCAAATATCACAATTGATGTTTCCAAACATTATTTGAATTCAATATATTTAAAAGCAATATGCTTGAGGCAATTCAGTATATAAGAAAGTATTAGGTTGAGAATTTAGAGACCAAGGCTGAAGACTAATCATTAATTCTTATTTACCCAATGATTTAAACTCTCTAGACTCCCATTTCTGAAACTTTAATATGACAAAGTTGAATCTGTTTTTCAAAGTTTGATTTAGTCAGTTGCTTAGAGAATTAAGCAGTGGGAATTGAATGTAGTACCTGAACCATAGTGATGGATTGGCAACTATGAAGTAGAAAGGAAAGGTTGAGTGGGGATTAAGTTAGTGCCGCAGTGCTTAGCTAACAGAGAGGCAAGAGAATCAGAACAGGTCCAAATTCCAATATCAAGCTAGGGATAACTGTCTCCTAGAACATTAATCCAAAGCCAGTAAGTTGAAATGGAGTATTGAGCCATAGAAGACAATTCCAGAGTTGAGGCAAGGTCATGACAAGCTTGGGGATCAAAGCAATGGGGTAGTAGCATATGTGTATAACTTTGATTTTAGCTTGCTAAGTTAAAATATTTATGCCTTGGATCTCTGTCAGTTGGTCCTCAGTTGTCTTAATATTTTTGTTTATAAGACATTTTAAATGTATGACCTCAATATTTTTTGTTTCACAATTTTATGAATGAGAATATAATCACAACAACTTTAAATTTTTAAGACACCATGAAAAACATTTTAATTAAATTTTGGAAGGTAGTCACAGTACAGTGTAAGCATAAGCAAAAAGATAACAGCATGTTATTAGTACTTAGTACATATAAAGTTACACATTATTTGCTTCTTAATATTTTTCGTATTTAAATTAATAAAATAAGATGATCAGATTTACCATTTTGAGGGTGAGGGAAAAAACAAAGGCATATTTATCATCTGCTATATGTGCTCACTGTATGCTTTGTTATATATACATTTGTATATACATGCAAGGCGTAGGTGACTAGAGGTGTAATTGTTAGACTTTTTAATAAACTGGATAGCTATTAGTTTCTTTGCAGTACATAATCTTAACATAGGAGCAATCAGGAAATAACTAAGCATTCTACACTAGGAAATAACACCTTAACAGCTAAGCAGCATTACTCAACTGCTATACAACTATGTCTAGTGCACAAAAATACATACCCATTTAATCGATAGCCCTTTAATTTGATAACCCTTTAAAAAATCAGTTCTTTTCACTTTAAGTGTTATTTTTTAATTTTTTTTAAAGATTTTAATTGAGAGAGAATGAGAAAATGTGCAAGTTGGGGAGGGGGAGAGGGAGAGGGAAGATGTTAAGCAGATTCCCCTTTGAGGTGGGAGCCTGACAAGGGGCTCCATCCCAGGACCCTGTGATTATGACCTGAGCCACAGAGAGTGGGCTGCTTAACTGACTGAGCCACCCAGGTGCCCTTAGTAGGCCTGTCTCTCTCCCCCTCCCTTCCTTTCTCCCCCTTTTTTTTTTTTTTTGAGTAGTCCTTTCTTTGAAAAGGATGATGGCAATGATGAAATGATGAGTCAATTACTAGACAGTTTTTAACTACCCAACAAGAAAAGGCTGAATGTATTTTCTTAAATTAGGAGGTTACAAATTAGATCAACAATCTGTTGACTTTTTTTTTAAAGATTTTATTTATTTATTTGATAGCGAGAGATCAAAAGTAGGCAGAGAGGCAGGTAGAGAGAGAGAGGGAAGTAGGCTCCCCATGGAGCAGAGAGCCCGATGGGTGGCTTGATCCCAGAACCCTGAGATCATGACCTGAGCTAAAGACAGAGGCTTAGCCCACTGAGCCACCCAGGTGACTCAACAATCTGTTTACTTTCAAGCACAAAGTCAGCAGTATATAAAGGAAAATAAAACTTTACCTGAAATATCAAATCAGTAAAAACTTTAAGTTGCTTACTTCACTAACTTTACTTCTTACTGGAAAAGCTTTTAATCCACCATTTGTAATTTGACCAAAATTTTTTAAAAGAGCTATTTTGTGAATGTGTCACAGACACAAGTGACAGAGCCCTACTTTTTTGTAAAGGACCTTACTCTCAATAAAATCACGAGTTTTTCAGTTAAAAAAATGATATTTAAATAACAGCAAAGGCAAAAAATGTTTACCACTTAATGCAAAATTTAGAAGTATAAACTTAGGCAACATGTTAAAGAATGAACTTCTTAAGCTCTAGTAGCTTGTTTTAAAACCTTTTGATCAACTGAGTATATTGTTCCCCTTCCCTCCCCTTCCATGAGTTCTCAGTTAGGTTGCTTGCTGACTCATAACCTAAGAGGGCACCACTCCTTCTTCTTCAGGAAACCTGAAGAAATTCTTAGATTACAATCTGGACTTGGCTTCTGGACCTAGACCTGGACCTGGTTGGGAAGGAAGAATTGGACACTGAGGGCGACTTGGACTTGGATCATTGGGTAGATCTGGATGTAGAGGTCGATGGTGATCTACTGTAAGAGCAAGAATGAGACTTTATGTGAATGAAGCCAGATCTGCCCTGAAATCAGGATCAGCTTCTACTGTTGGAATGGCTTTGTTGCTTACGTCTTTGGTTCTGGCATTCGTGCCTGTGGGGAGGAGCTTTCTGGCAGCAGTGGCCACGACAGGAATCTAGTGGGCAACTGATGTGTGCCATCTGTATCCACAGTTTGTGGTCATCCAGCACGATCCCATGAAGGGCATCCATGGTGGTAGGGCACTTGTGGAAGCGGATGAAGGCAAAGTCACAGGACTCTAGTGAAGTGGCCCTGCAGGATGTACACATTGCTGATGCACCCATACTTCTCCAAGACTTGCTCCATGGTGTTGGCTCAGGTGTGGTAAGTCAGGTTGTTCACCTTCACAGAGATCATGGCCTTTGAGAGCTCTGCCTGAGCACTGCAAACTGAGCCTCAGAAACTGAAAATCTGGGAAGACTGTAAGTTGGCCCAGGTGACTGCAATGGTTTTCTCGTGTTTGTTGAGGAAAAAAAGGCTCCTTTTTTTGTGCATGTGTCACTTGCCCTCTGTGTGTGGGTGCTTAGAGACACTAGAATGTTTGACACAGCTCTGCCTATCTCCAGATCTGAGACTGCCTAAGAAACAACTCCTTACCATTTTTTTTAATGAATGTTCAGGATTATAACATATCTTTTTGTGACATTTTCGGTGTATTTCTAAACACTGAGTTGTAATTTAAAAGCATATAATATAGGTATAATTATGTGATGTGAAATATATTGCAATGCTGACTCCTATAGGCTAGAAACATTTGTCTACTTAGAGACAAAAACAGGAAAGAAACAAAATACCAAAACAAATCATGGACAAATAAGATGATTCAGTTATAATAACAGGTCAAGAGAGATTGAGAACTACTTGCAGGGTATGAACTGTGATCAGAAATTCAATAAGGACCTCCTTTTCTGTTTGAAAATGAGTCAAAGGCGCTATGATCTATGATTCCAAATTATATAATTTAATATAACCCAGTTTATTAGAATTTACTTTTTCCTCATTAATTGATGGAACATACCCTCTGATAGAGTAAGCTCCTTTGACATAATTTACATAAAAATTTTTTTTTAGGGCTGCCTGAATTGCTCAGTTTTTCGAGGGTCTGACTCTTGATTTCAGCTCAGGTCATGATCTCAAGGTCATGGAATTGAGCCCTATCTCTCTCTGGCTCCACACTTAGGCTGCGTCTTTCTCTCTCTCCCACTGCCCCTCACCCCCCAATTCTCTCTGTCAAATAAATCTTTAAAAAAATGTTTTTATAACTAGTAATTATATTTCATCAAATTATTGACAAGACATCTTTCTTCATGAATCATGTCAATTGCACTTCAATAAATGGGCTTCATAATCACAGGAAGTAGAAAATAATATTTTAGTAAGTATTTCTCATCTTCAAAGAATTTTGTATGCTCTTTGCAAGCCACGGCATGTTCTGCACATTATTATTTCATATATATGTGCTCTGGTTATCCATTGTTGCATAACAGCTTATATCAAAACTTAGTGGCTAAAACCAATGATCTAGCATTATCACACAATTCCAAAGCACTGGAATTCAGACACAGGATAATAGGGCTTATTTCTTTTCCATGATATCAGCTAAATTAGCTAGGGTGATTGGGATAGCTTCTCTGGAACTACTGGGTATCAGCTGGTTTTCTAGAGCAACTCCGTGTAGTTAGCGTAGCAATTCTAGTCTTACTATATTTCTTACATAGCAACTCAGGTTTATGAGAAATCATAGTAGAAGTGCCAGCCCTTTTAAAGTTGAGGCCCAGGGCAGTATATCAGTTTTGCATTACTTCTAGGATATTCCATTCGTCTAAGCAACTATAGGCCAGACCAGCTTCAAAAGAAAAAAAGAATCATTGAATGTAGTGTGAAGGATTTACAACCTTTTAATCTTCCATAGTCAATCCTCTGGACAGATAGTATTTACATTCTTCTCACATGAAAAAATACATTCACCCCCTTTCAAGACCACCAAAGTATAAATATCCAGGACCTTTTCATTTTTTAAAAAGATTTTATTTTATTTATTTGACAGACAGAGATCACAAGTAAGCAGAGAGGCAGGCAGAGAGAAAGGAGGAAGCAGGCTCCTTGCTGAGCAGAGAGCCCATGCGGGACTCAATCCCAGGACCCTTAGATCATGACCTGAGCCAAAGACAGAGGCTTAACCCACTGAGCCACCCAGGTACCCCAGAACCTTGTGATCTTAATTAAGACTAGGTTAGTAGAGACCCTTCAGGTACAATTTCTTGAATTTTATTCAAGAGGCATGTAATGTACACTTTTGAGCTACACATAAGATAACTTTAATAGATAAATTTGACAATCTGGAAGAAATGGATGCATTCCTAGAAACATATAAACTACCACAACTGAACCAGGAAGAAATAGAAAGCCTGAACAGACCCATAACCAGTAAGGAGATTGAAACAGTCATTAAAAATCTCCAAACAAACAAAAGCCCAGGGCCAGACGGCTTCCCGGGGGAATTCTACCAAACATTTAAAGAAGAACTAATTCCTATTCTCCTGAAACTGTTCCAAAAAATAGAAATGGAAGGAAAACTTCCAAACTCATTTTATGAGGCCAGCATCACCTTGATCCCAAAACCAGACAAGGATCCCACCAAAAAAGAGAGCTAATAGTTGGTGAAGGATGTTTTAAAATCTTTCTGAGAACTTTATTTTATAAGATTTTTTAATTTATTTGACAGAGAAAGACACTGTGAGAGAGGGAACACAAGCAGGGGCAGTGGGAGAGGGAGAAGCAGGCTTCCCACTCAGCAGGGAACCCAATAGCAGGGGCTCGATCCCAAGATCTGGGGATCATGACCTGAGCCCAAGGCAGATGCCTAATGACTGAGGCACCCAGGCACCCCTTTCTGAGAACTTTAAAGAGGGATTGGATAGCTACATCCTTTTCTTCTTTATGCTGAGACTGTTTTACTGTCCAGGTTTTGCTCTATGCTCTGAGGCCATTGTTTACCTTTGGATCTTTTCTTAGCCAGGAAGGCTGTCCTGGGCAGCCGTTTTTGTCTACATTTTTGTTCTAAAACTGAACAATTTCTTCTCTAGTTCATCTTCTGTCTTCTCCTATATCCTTAGAGGCATTTAAAGAAATTAATTGAATTTTCTTTTTACTCTTTCTAGAGATATCCTTAGCCAAATTTATGAATTTATAGGTACACTTGGCTATTTTCCACAATACTGCAGGTGATAATTCTGCTAATCATTTTGCAGTAGATAATTTAGGCATCCATTTCTCCAGGTATTCCTTTACTTTCATTCACTTCTTTCAAATTTTAACAATTATGTGATGGCCTACTAAGGGACACACAGTAAGCAGTTTTTTAGTTGTTTAAGCTCCTTTATCACTGTCTCAATAAAAAAGATTTTAGCTCTTAATTACATGACTTCCCTTAAGAGAAACCATTTTAAGGTAATTGAGAATTATTTATATAAACCATTCTAAGGTATTTGAGAATTCACCAATAAGGTGAATTGATGGCTATTTTGTCCCAATTAACAAAAATAATAGTATACATGTCAGAAGTGTTAAAAATTATATGGGCTTAGGGGCACCTGGGTGGCTCAGTCATTAAGTACCTGCCTTTGGCTCAGGTTGTGATCTCAGGGTCCTGGGATCAAGCCCCTTGTTAGGCTTCCTGCTCGGCAGGAGGCCTGCTTCTCCCTCTCCCACTTCCCTTGTCTGTGTTCCCTATCTCATTGTGTCTCTTTATCAAATAAATAAATAAAATAAAATAAAATAAAGATTTTATCCATTTAAAGGACTCTGCTTTTGTATAAATTAGTTTTATGAGAACAAGTTATATATTCATTATGAAAATCAGATTTGTCTTAGTCAGAGAGTAGAGAGCACTGAATCAACATTTAGGGACTTAGATTCCTATCCTGGCTTCACTATAAATAAGCCACAAACCTGAGACAGTCAACCCCTGGGTTTAGGTTTTAATCTTTCTTATAAACATATATTTTTATCCCCAGGGGGTTTTAATCTTTCTTAAATGAGGATTTTAGACCAGGTGATGTTTGTTCTATCTCAGCTATGAAGCGTCACTTACCTAAAATTGTTGAAATGTTCTTTTTAAAAACTGTGACAAAAATTCAAACCAATTTATTGAAGTTAATATTACAGTTAAAATACTAAAAATTCTTTTCAAAATGATAGTTTGCAGGCTGTGCTGGATTCAACTCTCTGGTAACAATTTACTCATTTAAAATGGTTATTACTATTATAATTTGGATCAAGTAAAGAATGACTTCAGAAACATTAAATGTTTGTTATCTAAGGCATATATCCATGATTTGAAAGTCAGGAAACATGTGTTCCTGTTTTACTGTCCCTTTTCATTATCTGTAATTTAAGGCAATAATTCTTAACAAATTCTAATACCTGTTGTAGTTAACAGGGTCCTGTATTTTGTGAGGTGATTTGAGTTTTTCTAAATTCAGCATTAGTTCTGCCTTTGCAACTCAGATAATTTGAAGTCTAATAGAAACTTTTCTCCATGGAGTTTATCCTCCTTTCTCAATTTTCCTATTTCTTTATTGTCCACAAATATTTCTAGACTTACTACTATAGACCTTTTCTAGATGCCATATGTTTCTCAGCTTATTTATCTATTAGATGAAAATACTAAAATGAATTGTTTAAATATACTTGGTGGTAGGGTACCTGGGTGACTCAGTGCTTGGGAGGCTCAGTCAGTTAAGTGCCTGCCTTTGGCTCAGGTCATGATCCCCAGGTCCTGGGATTTAGCACTGCTTTGGACTCCCTGCTCTCCAGGGAGCCTGCTTCTCCCTCTCCCTACCACCCCCCAACTTGTGCTTGCTCTTTTTGTCAAATAAATAAATAAAATCTTTATTAAAAAAAATACTCGGTGGCTGCTGTAAACCTTTTTACTTGATAAAAAGGACTGTAAACCTGAGCCACTAGAAGAAATCTATATACTGTACATTGCAGTGACTTCCCTAGTAGATAGATCTCCTGAGATAAAATTTGCAGATCCAAATGTGTAAGTAATGGAAATCCTATTTGAGTTCCATTCCCAAATTTCTTAATTTCAGAGTTGTGACCCAGGATTCTAAAACCAATAACTTCTGAGTTTAATAGCTAATAAGTAATATAGCTTAAAAAGCCTATATATATAATCCTGGAACATGGTGACCCAGTCAAGGTCTTTTCACTTTCTAGTTCTGTGGGAGAGGCTGTTTAGCCTTTCCTAGTCAAAGCTCCCTATTGTCTTGTTGCCATCCTGAAACTGCAATACTCAGCATAAACAGGGTGGAAAATACTGTCTTAAGGCAGGGCTGTGATTTGCTTGACAGGGCCCTGAAAAAAACTATATGTCCCACAATGGAATATTAATGGATTTCCTTAAAAAAGGAAGTCCTGCCATTAGCAGCAATATGTATGAATCTGGAGGATATTATGTTAAGTCAAATAAGCCAGTCATGGAGGGATAAATACATACTACATTATATGAGCTACCTAAAATAGTCCAGCTCATAGAAATAGAGAATAGAATAATGGTTTCTAGGGGCTGGGTAGGGGAAGGGGGAAAAAGGAAGTTCAATAGGTATAAAGTTTCAGTTATACAGGATGAATAAGTTCTGGAGAGATCTCTGTTGTACAACATAGTGTTAATAGTTAACAGTACTGTACTATGTACTTAGAAATATTAGTGGGTGGACCTCATGTTAAGTTTTCTCATCACAAAACAAAATGTAACAGAACAAAAAACTCCAAAGAAACTCAAGGAAACTTTTGGGGGTGAGGTATATCTTTATTACCTTGATATAATGATTTCACAGCTATATCCATGTGTACAAAGTCACCAAATTGTATACATTAAATATGTAATATTCTATATTAAATATGTATTGCATTATATACATTAAATGTATGTGATTTTAGTGTATATATTTATATGCACAATTGTATATAAATATACATTTTTATGTTAAACATAAATTACATGCATTAAATGTGTACAATTCTACCTCAGTGATGCTGTTTCAAAAAAATAACAAAAAATGGTGGTTGATATTCAGAGGGGCAATAGCAGGAAGATTTTTACCACCTTTAGAGATGAAAGGGAAGAGCTGGAAAAACTATTGCCAAAATTTATGAGAACTTGGAAGGGGGCCTGCCCAATAGGAGAGCTAGTCATGCTGGGATTCAGAAATTACCCAAGATGTGGCTCTGGAGCAAGAAAGGAATGGAGGAGATTCCAGCCTTTCTTCTCCTCACTTATATCCAGTTAATACTTCTCTTCAACTGAACTCAAAATGAAGCTGAGAGAGCCTGGGAGATGCAGTGTGAATGGGGCAACCTCCCAAGGCACAGAAAAACTAAAGAGCAGAAAATGAAGCAAATATGTGAATAAGCAGGATGACTACCATATCCTGTATGTTAGACCTGCCTTCCTAGGATCACGAATGCCTTGAGTTGGGCACATACCTGTTTTAGACTAAAATATCCACAACAGGAGGCCACAAGTAACCCCTTGTGTTTTCCTGCTTGATAAAGTAAGTGCTTGATTTTGCAAGAGGGATCTTTCAGAATATTTTTATTCTTGCTTTTTTGGCTTTGTTTTGTCTTATTTTCCTCCTTATTGAATTAACTGTCTACCTCTGAGTCAACTGTTTGTGGTTTTATTTTAAAGAGTTACTGAGTAAAGAAAACTTTCAGGTTGAATCTAATAAGTGGTATTATACTAATGCAATCATGAGGGTCCTTCTCAGTCTTTTCTGAATCCTTTTGGTTTTGTTCAGGTTTCTACTTGCTACGTTGATCCTCAAGCTGAAAGGTAGATTTAGGCCTTGCCTAATCTTGACTCTTACTGGTCAGTAAGATGAATTTGCCTCTTTATCAGGGAACGCTCCATCCCAGAGTTTATTTTGGTCTCATGTGCCTTAATTTTGAACTGTAGTTTGTCTTATTCTGTTTGTCATCATCTCTCAAGAGCTTTATCAGAAAAAAAAAAAATCTCATCCACTAAGGCAGAAAAATGGGTTTGACTTTCCCATTTGATGTTTTATGCATTGATGTTCCTTATGTTGTCCCAATTTTCTCTTCATGAGAAACTTGATATAAAGCAAAAACTTGAGTCCCAGTTTAGTTCATAGTGTGATCAAAATAGCATGGAGCTGACATCTGCATTTTCAGGTCTGATTCAACAGTTTGTTGTGTGATTATAAGAGAGGTACTCTATTCTTCTATGTCTCAGATGATGCATCAATAAAATATGAGAATTGAACTGTTTTATATTTAACATTACATTCAACTTCTAATATTCTTAATCAGGGTCTGGAGGTATTCAGAGGCTTTTTCTTCTAGTCAGTACTCTATAATATGAACAATGAAAAAAGGAGGTGACATTGCATTATAAAATGATTTTTATTGCCAGATAAAAAGTTATTTACTCATTCCTTTCAAATACTGTTCTCTTACCTGGTTTTAAAAATAAGTAAATAAAACATGCTGAGCAACAGGTCATTGAACTTTTGATTTTTCCTTTTCCTGTAGAGAAAAGTAGTTTCTTTAAGTTTGTTCATCCTCCTTGTTCAGCTGAACTGTTAATTTATTATCTCTTTCAGCTAATTATCAACATTTTATTACAGTGACTTTGATGATTACAGTGTCATAAGTTTAACTGATGCTCTCATTATAGATGATGGTGTAAATATCCACCAAAAGTTCAGGAATGATTCAAAGAAACTCTTTGTGCCACTTGGCATCAAAAGATCCTAAAAGCAGATAAAAGTACTGGGGTCTTGAAAAATGTCAGTAATAAAGGGAAGAGAATGGAGAGTAATGAGAGATGAGAGGTCCTCAGGTATGCAGTAGGATTCTTGCTTTTTTAAAATAACTTAATATGGGGGCACCTGGGTGGCTCATTGGGTTAAGCCTCTGCCTTCGGCCCAGGTCATGATCTCAGGGTCCTGGGATCGAGTCCCGCATGGGCTCTCTGCTCAGCAGGGAGCCTGCTTCCCCCTTTCTCTCTGCCTGCCTCTCTGCCTACCTCTCTGCCTACTTGTGATCTCTCTCTCTGTCAAATAAATAAATAAAATATTTTAAAAAATGAAACAATAATATTTTTTTCAGAAAAATCTCTCATTGAGAAGGTCTTATTTGGTTATTAAGTATTTTAGGCATTTCAAAAACAAACATAAATCATAGCTAGACATGGCCATTTGGAACTGACCCTGATAAATTATCAAGAGAATTTGGTCTAGAGGTTGATGTTTAAACTTAATTTTGCTTTCTTTGGCTCCTCATTTCCCTAAAGAAACTACCTAAGGGCTGTGGGGCATGTCTCTCTAGAATCTATTCATGTTTTCCCCCCAAATTTCAATTTATTTCTTTATATTCTTGGAGTTTATTATTAGAACCAAGCTCTCCCATGGGACTGAAGAGTAGCACCTTAGTTTTAATGAAAGGGCTAAGACCAGTAGCCCTTTATTATTTTACGAAATTGATGATTCTCAAATGCTGTGGGTTTTCCTTTTCTCAGTCAATCTCTGGAGGCATCAGTGAGAGGTTAAGCAGTATTGGATGATCTTGGCATCCACTTTCCTGAGAAAGCAGTAGAACAATTTTTAGTTGTAATTGTGGAAAATTTTCCCTTCTTCCCTTTTAGGTTCTTTGGCTGGTCTAATTAAATTGATATAGAAAAGATTAAAGAAGAAAAACACAGAAGATTAATAACATGTATACCTCCTGTATACATGTGAGAGACCCAGGAAATCTGAGTAACTCCCCAAAATGGCCAAAGCCATTACCTTAAATATCATCTTCCACTAAAGAGAAAAGATGTTGGGGGTGGGGAGTCAGTTATGGGAGGTGACCGGGAAAAGCATAGTAAACAAGGATAAGGTTGTGAACTCAGATTTAAAGTACTGGCCTTTTCCATTGGTAAGGATTCCTAGAGATTTAATCCTCCTTTCTTATTGGTACAGAGAGGAGATACCCTTTCAAATGGAGATTTTCCTTATATATGTAAATGTTTTTTAGAGAAAGGTAACTAACATCTACTCATTTTTCACAGTTTCACCTATGTCTGCTGCTGCTTAAAAAACAACCAGCTTATGGGGCGCCTGGGTGGCTCAGTGGGTTAAGCCACTGCCTTCGGTTCAGGTCATGATCTCAGGGTCCTGGGATCAAGCCCCACATCGGGCTTTCTGCTCAGCCAGTAGCCTGCTTCCCTTCCTCTCTCTCTGCCCGCCTCTCTGCCTACTTGTGATCTCTCACTGTCAAATAAATAAATAAAATATTAAAAAAAAAAAACGCTTAAAATCATCCCAGGCCAAAATACACATTTTGAGGTGGCAAATTCTCTCCTTCCAATGAAACTTTAAATAAGAAGTTTCATAATCAAGAAGCTGAGTTGCTGTATCTCACTGAACCAGTCTGTTAGTTCTGAGAATTGGTCAGTTCAGTTGGACAGTTGTGTCTCATTTCAGGAGTCTTGCAGGTGGGCCCCCAAAGTTAGGCCTATATTATACAAGCAATCAGAAAATTAGTAAGAGGGGCGCCTGGGTGGATCAGTGGTTTAAGCCTCTGCCTTCGGCTCAGGTCATGATCTCAGGGTCCTGGGATCGAGCCCCACATCGGGCTCTCTGCTCAGTGGGGAGCCTGCTTCCCCCTCTCTCTCTGCCTGCCTCTCTGTCTACTTGTGATCTCTGTCTATCAAATAAATAAATAAATAAATAAATAAATAAATAAGAAAATTAGTAAGAGGCATTTTTAGGGGGGTGCCTGGCTGGCTAGTTTGGGAAGAACATGCAAACTCTTATCTTGAGGTTGTGAGTTTGAGCCCCATGTTGGGTGTAGAGGTGACTTAAAAATAAAATATTAAAAAAAAAAAACAAAAATTTCCGGGGTGCCTGGGTGGCTTAGTGGGTTAAGGCCTCTGCCTTCAGGTCAGGTCATGATCCCAGAGTCCTGGGATCAAGCCCCACATCGGGCTCTCTGCTTAGCAGGAAGTCTGCTTCCTCTCTCTCTCTCTCTGCCTGTCTCTTTGTCTACTTGTGATCGCTGTCTGTTAAATAAATAAATGAAATCTTAAAAAAAAGACATTTCCATGGAAACAAAGAAAAACAAAGGTTAATAGTTGGAGTAAATTATAAATCCAGTGCCTCAGTCTTGAAAGCTGCCAATTGAGATGATTTCTAGATGTCAGGCTCAAAGCATCTTCAGATGGATTAATGGCAGGCAATGGCAATTAGATATTCCTGGTTTGCAGTTTGAATGCCTCTGTTGATGTCCTTGGGTATACCAGTAAACTTTCCAAGTGGCTCATAGAGCAACAGGAAAGAAGTAGACTGTCTAAGCATGAGCTATTGTGATTTCTCTGAAATTTATCTCAAATCATCTTTCTTTACTTAGCAGGGTTTCAGGAAAAAGGGCAATTTTAGTTCTTAGTAATTCCAAGTCAAAGGAAGGGAGAAAATTAGAAATGTTAGTTTGGAGATTTGTAGCCAGATGTGGAAACTATAAGAATTTAGGATCTAGTCCAATTTGCACATAAATAACAAAACCTTAAAGACAATTAACATGACTTGAAGTAACAGGACTAGAATCTGATTTCCAAATAAGTACTATATTTTCTAGTGAAGCATAATTTGTCCATCTACAATCATCTTCATTTTTACCAAAGATAATGAGGGAAAAACTAATTTGTCAAATAAGTCTAGTCTCAATAGATTTGGCTTGATTATTTACATAAATGCAGTAAGAATAGCGAGTGATCATAAAATTGCAGGCTCTTTTGAATATGCTTTACTGGGACTTTTCATAAGAAATCTTAGATTGGACTTCTTAAAAGCCACTTGAGGTCAGGAAACCAAGTCAAGGACTTGCCATCAGACTTCCCTGCCATGCCTGTAGATGTGGGCGAATTCTTTTTTGCTGGGTCCCTCAAATAACCTGGGGTTACTTTTCCTCCTAGGAAGGGACCTTCCTTATTCACCTGGTTAGGTTATTGGAAACCTTGTAATAAGCAAGGTACCATGCTGTTTTTCTGAGGGGCTTTATTGCCTGCATAAAGTCAACTATAGTTCTTAAAACTGTCAGGCATATCTGATTCTATGCACATCCACAGTTGGAAGCTGGTTATATTATCAAGGCTTTGCACTTCCAATTGTGTCCTGTTACAGGAAGAATGGATTCCTATCAAACTTACATAAATAATTATGTTGCTGTGAATTTAACAGTAGTCACAGAGAAGTTCCAAATTCTGGTGGGATCAAGTAGGGAGAAAAAGATAATGTTTCATCTTTGTTCACAAAGGCATG